>NW_009598712.1:3111-41559 GCF_000690535.1 Cariama cristata
CATTCCTGCAGTTAGTTTCCCAAATCTAACAGTTCTTTAAAAAGCAGTTCACTTATTTAGCTCCAACATACTGTTTTAAAAAAAAAAATACACAAGTTTCACTGTCTGAAAAGTAATTCTTGCATTCAAGGTACTACACCAGAGTAAGACAAAGATTTGAAACTAGCTTTTTTTATTTTCTTTTGAACTATACAGCAGCTATTTAGTTTAATCATTAAAAAAATTTCCATCATTAACCTCTCAAACAAGCTATATAATAAAACAACCGATCAAGCTATAACACAGATATTTACATTGCTTTTAAGACTATGATAACACTCTGAAGGTGGGTCTTTAGCACAGTCTTTCCTCAATATAGAGTGTCAACAGGTTATTTTGCTAAAAAATATGAGGTATTTCAGGAAACCCAGGGATGGCTATATATTCTCACAATCTGCTACAACAAAGGATTTTATTCTTCTTTAAGGAATATGATACTTACAAAAGGAAAGCAATAAAAGTTTACAATCGTTACCCAAATTAGCAGGAACAGGAGTGGATTACAAGTTGATCATTGGATCTAGGCCCAGCATTCAAGAGAAGCCAACAACAAAGGAAGGACTTCGGTTACTTGCCCGGGATGAGAAGCTTGGGCCGCTTGCATGGGAGAAAAGGTCAAACAAACTCACTGGGCTGGGACAAAGTTTTGTAGCATTGGACTCTGACCACAGCTTTCAAACCATGGACAAGTATGAGTGAGCCAGTTTAAACTCATTATTCCTTTAGTCTGCTCTGGTTCGGTACTGCAGAGATCCCAAAGCAGGGCTGCAACACTGAGGCTTTGAGTCAATTTAAAGGTTCGAGGGTGGGGTGTTTTTTGTTGCTTAGCACTTTTTACTGATTTAAAGCTCTTCTCCAATGCAAACTTACTCAAGCTAAAAATTAATACACAGAAAAGTGCTGTTGATAACTGCTGTTTATTACAGGTCCTTAAGACTGCTGTTCAGACAGCCACGTTAAGCAAATCTCCTGCCTCGAGCTCCCTAGGATGATACACGCAGCACTGTATAGACAGCATAGAGACGATGAAACCATTCCAAGCCTTCCTCCATCCCTCTCCCGAAGACAAGACCTCACGCTAACCCCACGATGACTCTACCGGAGGAACTGGAGCGGTAGGGTAGGACCAACAGCCGACACTTTACCTGCTGCTGGGAATTGTAATCGAAGAGTCCCACAGTGGCTGCGGCCGAGTCCACAGGTACTTGAGTGCCAGAATAATCAAACTGAAGAGGCTCCATGCCAACGTGCTCCATGGGATCCAGAGGGACACTCTGGGACTCAATATTGGAGAAATCCTCCACCGGCTTGGCACCATTAGTACTTGCCAGCTGAGCTAAGCCCTCTGATCCATTCTGGTTTGGACCCAGAAGATCCACTTCACTAGCAGAGTTCTGGCAATTACCAGGTGTACGGCTAAGCAGAAAGAAAAGATACTTGTCATCAAGCACGTCCGTTTAATGTTAAGTCACACAGCATCAATTAACAGCAACACTAGTACTCACCAGAACTGCTTGCAGATGTTGTGATAAAGGGGAAAAAAGAAATAAAAGGACAGTCTGAAATAGTTCCCTAAATGAATTCTACAGAACAATGTATGTATTTAAAAAAACAAACAAAAAAAATCACCCACAAAACCCCCAGTCTCCCTGCCTCAGAGATCTGTTATAGTACAAGCGTAAAAAAATTGTTTCTTTTTTCTCCTCAACTGAGGGAGTCAGTCACAAGAAGACAAGATTTCAGAAACGCCAAAGTTATTTTTTTATAAAGCTATTTAGTAATTATTAACCATGTGATGCTCTGGCACTGTATCTCACTTGAAACCTTTCTAAAGTAGCTGCTATGGTTTCTTAATTACTTAACATAAGCATTGGGCTCAAGTGGGAAACAGTTTATCTCAATGCAAGGGCTAACAGTATGCGCCTCACAACACGTATGTTTTGCTTTTACAGTTTTCCTACATGTCAACACAAGGCACACCAAGTAGGTAAGCTAGCAAGAAATTCAAATGCATTGATTACATCAATAAGCCACAATTTCAGAAGGCTTTAATCTCTTGGGAGCTACAAGGAACAAGTCCAAAACCCCAGCTGTAATTTAGACTAGTATATAAGCAGAGTCAATATCTTCAGTAGGTACTTCCATAGGAATCCCACACCAAGTAATTAAAAAAGGTGTGAAAATAAAACAAGATTACAATACACAGAACCAGGTCTGCGCAGACTGGAGCTATCAGAGTTTATCGTCCACCTTCTCACAGTGCTTCCCTGCGTACATGACAACGTCCTTATGACAGTGTTTCAATGAATCAAGGGCTTTTTCACTACAGCATGGAAAATCTTTCAAAAAATAAAGTTAAATGTGTGTGCTGGTTTTCGCTGGGATAGAGTTAATTTTCTTCATAGGAGCTGGTATGGGGTTGTGTTTCGGATTTGTGCTGGAAACAGCGTTGGTAATTCAGGGATGTTTTAGTTGTTGCTGAGCAGGTCTTACACAGAGCTAAGGCCTTTTTCTGCCTCTCACCCCAGCCCACCAGCAAGGAGGCTGGGGGGGGACAAGGAACTGGGAGGGGACACAGCCAGGACAGCTGACCCCAACAACCAAAGGGATATTCCATGCCATATGACGTCATGCCCAGCGTCTACAGCTGGGGCAAGAAGAAGGAAGCAGTGGATGTTGGGAGTGATGGCATTTATCTTCCCAAGTCACCATTTCACGTGATGGAGCCCTGCTTTCCTGGAGATGGCTGAGCACCGGCCTGCCCATGGGCGGTGAGTAATGAACTCCTTGTGCTGCTTTGCTTGCGTGCGCAGCTTTTGCTTTCTCTATTAAAAGCTGTCTTTATCTCAACCCACAAGTATTCTCACTTTTACTCTTCTGATTCTCTCCACCATCCCACCAGGGGGGAACAATAGAGCGGTTGGGTGGGGCTGAGTTGCTGGTTCAGGTTAAACCACGACAGTGTGACACTAACTAATTATTAACTAACAGTGTACGTACCTGAAGTCTTTGACATCTGCGTCGATTCCATTCTGCACAGGCAAACCATTTGTTTTATCCATCACATCCCCCTCCTCCTTCAGATCTCCTAATTTATCGCCATCAAATGTGCCCTTATTTTTCTTATCCCCTTTGTCATTCTCATCATTCTCTGCATCCCTTGGCCCCTAGGCAAAAGAGACATTATTTTAATAAGCTTCGTTTTCAGATCAATTTTACTTTTATTCTGAGACGGTAACAAATCAAAGAAACATGTCACAATAAAGTCAGTCACTTGCAAACATTAGTTCTTACAAATAAAAATGTAAAAAAGCAAAACAGTCAATCAAAACTGAAGAAATAAGGGAAACAGTTCTCATTCTTCCAAGAGAGGTTTTATCTATCTATTCAGTTTCTTCCATTTAGTAATTCAAGGTCTGCTTCTATAGGCTCTAAAAACCCCACTCAAAAATAATTTTAAAGAATACTTATCCAAATCCTCTTTCTAGATGGGACTTAGGCACTTCAAAATTAACTCAGGAGCTTTTAAATAGGACAGCATGTACTGAAGTGGTAAAAACTGAATTAGCACTTCTCCGAAAGTCACTGTCTCAGTGTCAAAGAGGCAGTAACTGACTGGACAAGTGGAGGTATTTGAGCAGAACAGGATCACCTCGTTTTTGGGGGACATTACTGTGATTTGCACAGTGAATTCCAAGGTATGGCTCATTTAAGAGCACTCAAGTAAATCCCTAGCTCAATCATTGGTTCGTATGATCCTAATGTACATTCTTTGGGGGGGGAAAAAGCAAGGAAAAAAAGAAAAAAAAAAAAAGGATTTCTGTTCTGTTGAGCATTTTATGAGTGGTATTACATCTGCAGCATTTCTTCCCTTAATGTCTGCATTTTATTTCACTTGGGAGAAGAATAAAGGGTGATTATGCCTGGGGCAGAGTTTTGAGCAACAAAAAGGAGAGGAAAAACAACATAATTTACGATAAAAAACTTCAAGGGACATATAAACATTTATCAGAGACAGCTTTGGTGCCGTCACAAAGACGGACATTCAAACCCTGTCTTCCACTTCATTTGAGGGAAAAGTACTCCATACATAACAGGGCATTTGAACCCTGTATCAACTAAATAATTTTTCCTTTCTCTCTAATTGGAGGGGGGATTCTCCCCTCCCCTTAGAAAAAAAGATTGTTTTAAAAGCATTCATCTTCTGATGCTTCTTCTTAAAGAAAATAAAATTGTGTTTCCTTAATATTAAAGAGCAGGCTTGGAAATGCCAATTGTAAACACAAATTTGGAGCCCAATTCTCACCCAAACAATGTGATATTCACCAGTGAAACCCTTCATTTCAGAACTGGCATCCTGACTATCCATGCTGCGGAGCACCAATTCAGATGATAAATTGGTTCCTTCCACTGATTGTTCATTTCTCTAAAATCATCTTTCCTAGGTTCAGGGTTCAAAAAGGTTATCAGCTGCCCATTAATGAGGGACAAAAATAAGAGGATGGATGAAGGAAACCACAAATCAGCTCCCTGAAGAGATGAGTACAGCAGTCTAACAGTAATAAACCTACTCCGCTTTTACATTTTTTCAACAATTCCTGGTCTAGCGCTTGGCCGATGAGTAGAGCTGAGATGCGGCCCCTTTTTCCCCCACTACAGGGATGGGGCTTGATGATCCCTCTCTCACCACATCCTCAGATTTGAGGCAGCAGCAACTGTGCTCCCTTCCCCACCCCACGAAGCACAGCGACTAATGCCATTTCTCTGTAGGAAACGATATGCTCTTGAAAGCATTCCCCAGCTGGAGTGGCTTTTGTAGCTACATTATGTTTCTAGCATCATTACATGGAGCTTTTTGTTCTTAGCCAGCAACAAAGCAGCCACACGCTCATTCAAAAACCACGGGTATATTTGCATACTTTTCCAACGACAAAGCTTAGACGGGGGTTACTGCCAGTATGCTTATCTGAAGAACTAGGGAATGTCAGCAACCTTCACATCCTTTACACTCATCTCCCATACTGCATCCCCTAAATCAAGAACAACAGTTAAACTGCAAACCTACCCGTTTTAAGAAAGATAGCTAAACTAAGAGCAAATAAAAGAAGAAACATCTGCCTTTAGGAATGGATTAACAAACAAACAAACCAAGCAGCAAATGGAGAAAATAACACAATGGGAACTCAAATGTGAGAATCAGGCACACTTACAAATCCTCCTTTCCTTAGGCAGGAATCTCCAGGAGATGAGCTCAACACATACTCCACCATGCTAACTCCAAGTCCTCCACTTTCTGACCGTGGTGAAAGCACTGAGTTGACTTCACTATTCACATGAAACCCCTGACCAGGTCTTCTCTGAACCATAATTGGTTGGGAAACAGAGTGATCTGGAACAAAAACATGTGTAATTCTTATAAGTAGATCCAACTATTCAAAGGAGGCAAGTCAATAAATACGTACTCTCTAGGGTATTAATTGTACTAGAGAAGCGCCAACTTTTTTGACTCTGATGATGTCCGTTAGAAAAAGCAGGATGGCTTTCTCATTTTTTTTAAATACTAGAGCCTGTAAACCTACAAGCAATAACTACATTTAAAGTCTAAAATCATAAAATTTCAGAAATTTAAGTCTCTAAGTTAGCAATTAAAAAAAACCAAAGTTCTAGTTTTTAGTTTAAGTAAAACTCTTGCATTAGTACAGTGAAAAAACAATCTGTCTTGGTCATTTAAAACATCACCCTAGCGTTACACCAGCCTACATTTGTTCTCTTGGTCATATGAACTGCCATATTCATGTCATGATCAGAGTTTCTCTTAGCTGCTATTTCCTCAGGAAAAAGTTTATGAGAACTTCATTTCTTCTTCCTCATTCCCTGTCCTCCTGCATCAGCCCCGTCCCTTTATTATCCTTGCAGCCTGCGGGTTTGAGATCCAACCAGAACAGACTGAGGACAGATGTCTCCAAGTCCTTACGAGCTCTACAAAAATTGCTGGCTGGGCAGGAGAAAGTGACCCTACATCCCCACCGAGGGAAGGGAAGAAGTTCTCTGCTCCTGGCGGCTCAGACTGGCAACAGTCAGCGCATCAAAAATAAAAGGCAGCAGATACAGTAGTTGCCAGGGGATGGTGGAAGGGATATGCAATGATATTGACACTGTAGTTTCCTTATAAAGCAGGCATAAGCTATCAAGAGAAGTAATTCTATTCTGTCATTACTCCTGGCTACATTTTCCTGCTTTCTCCCTCAAGCCAGCACAAACATCTATGCGGCCACAAAGCGAAGTGGGCTGGGGAGACTTTTTGGGGATAAAGCTAACAAAGAAAAGAGAAAAGTTACTCTTAACCCAGATCAATTCCCCAGCAGGTTTCATTGCACTGCTGCAAAACTACTCGTACCACCAGGAGGGGAAGAAAGGAGGGGCTTGCATCAGACAGGACTGCTTCTTTTAGCGGTACTGGCTTTAAATGCTTTAAAACTACAACTTCAAGGTAGAGTAGTGAAGAACCAAAGCCATATGGGAGGACTGCAGTGCATACTGTGGACACAGACAGAAAGGAAAATGGATGGAGCGAAGGGCATCTTACAGAAAACCAGGCTTCATTAATTCCACTGTTCATGGAACAAACGAGTCTTCTGGCCAAGGACACTTCCACACCCCACCTCCAAGTTGCACTCCTTACTCTGAAGCAGTCACCTTGAGCAACTGCTCAGACCATGGCTGTTCTCCATTTCAGATGAGCAAAAGTGGAAACTATGACTTCCCAGACTCACAGACACCCGTGCAGGCCGTGGCTCAGGAATAAAGGCTGTAAGGTGTGCAGGATTAATTGAGAATAAACAAAGGAAGAGATGAGACGAAGGGCTTTGACTCACAGAGATCTGTGATCAGCCAGCGTAGGAGGTTACCTCCCCCAGATGTCTACCCTGCCTGTCTGGTAGATGTAACCAGCCTAACAACACAGGCAACAAGGGAGAAAGTCTCCTTCTCAGCTGTTGCTGTTCAGAGTCTGGCTCAGGCCTTTAATCCACCCTCAATTTCAGTTTATATTAATCCAACCTGGCACAAACTGTTGTTGAGGACTGGATGCAGGCGCTACTATGGAGATCCACTGCGGACAGGTAAGTCAGACAGCTGGAGGCAGCAGCTCCCCAGAAATCTCCCCAATACCCAGTCAGTCTGCAAGATTCAGCTGATCAGATTTTGAGAAGATTTATCCCCTTTTCACAGTCATTTTTAAGTTTAAATAATAAAAAAAAGTCCTTATCACTATCCCAATACCTTCACCCTAATAATGGATATTTTCAGCAAAAAAAAAAAAAAAACCACACAACAGTGAAGTTGCTCTAAATCACTTCTCCCCTGGAGCTGTAGTTCCATGCAGTTGTTCGGAAACTGCACGAGATACTCAGCAGTGTTTAAGGAGCATATACATTACATATAGCAGGCACAGAAAATAAAAAGGTAAAAGGTTAGCATTTCAAATTCAGCACATGCATGTGATTTTTCGCCATGTAACTAACACCAACCTGAACACTCTCCCTTTCAATTCAAAAGAAGGGACAGTCTCTGATCCAAGAACAAAATTCTTGGCAGATAAACTTCAACACTACTAATCCAAAACATCACTTTTTTTTCTTTTTTAAACTGAATGTTGTTGGGTTTTGGTTGGCTGGTTTAGTATTTTAAAAATTGTGGCGTTGGTTTTTTGTTTCGGTTTGTTTTTTTTTTACTAATCTTGTTCTCTAATATCTTTGTTCAAACTTACAAGTAATCCATCCAAAGGCAGAAAATAAATCAGAAAGTTTAAATTGAAATTTTAATGGCAATCTAGAATTTTTAAGCACATAAACATGAGGGTACACATGTCCACATTAGACAACCTTTTTATAACTATGGATATCTTTTAACTCTATCACAAAGCAATGTGGGTTTTTCTACTAGTTTTCTATTATGTAAAACAGATGTTTTTAAAAACGTTTTAAAAGCTGTGTCAACGACACTGGCCAGCAATTTTGAGTAGATGAGTTGCACATTTCTGTATTCAGCCCCAACTAAATTAAGTAAATAATTGAGCTACCTGATGTTCCCCAAGCACTGTCTCTCCACTGATCTCCCAGAAATATCCCTTTTGGTCCATCTTTGCTGGAATCATCAGATTCCCAAAACTTTTTACCCGGCAACAGCTGCTGCAATTAAAAAAAAAACAAAAACAAAAACAAAGCATGATTAAAATAAGTATAAAATGCAAACATAAACCATAAGCGTCTCCCTTCTAAACATGAATCAATCATTAAACACAAACTGATACATGCTTTATAATCAAGATATTTATACTCCTAGGGTGAAAGCCATACAGCAACTGAGATAACGATTCAATCTCCGCAATCCTCTTACATTCTTAAATGCTTTATGAACCCCACACACAAGCACACACATACAATTTACATTCTCCAGCCTCTCAGCACGAGAGCTACTTGCAAGAAAAATATTAGCAGAGAAAACCTGTTCTGATCAGAACATTATCATAACTTCCACCTGAGCTGTGAGGATACCTCTAAAACTACCCAGCATCTCCAGCACAAATTCTTGCCTTCAAATACTGAGGTTCTGATGCTGGCAGGGACAGAATAGCTCAAGAGGTGCCAAGAGCTCTCACTTCTCACTTATTTAATGACTGCTGAGGACTCTCCATGCTATGAAGGTTATTTGTAAACACTAATAAGAATGAACAGTTCCGGGCCACGGCACCTGCCACGCATGTATGGTTCCTACTGGATGAAAAGAAAAAAAAATGTTATGCACTTACTGAGAACGAGACAGAAAGTCATCCTTGGCTTGAATGAATCCAAGGAAGGTTGTTTGGAAGTTCAGAAGATAGCAGAAAGAACAATGTGCCCTATTTAGCAGATGTATTTTGAAAATATCAGCTTCGCCGAGGAAACACCCGCCGCGTAGCATCTACATATGGCAAGGGGAATTTCCAGCCCTGCTTAAGTGCCTTGGAATTCAAGCATACAATCTTCAAATTAAATCTTCTGGCTGAATGAGACGTATGCAATTCAGTCAGGAAACAACAGTACATTCATAGCAAATTAACAAAATAAATGAGCCTTGCCTGCTGAAGTTGGAATAAAACTAAAGGAACTGGAAGATTAACAAGTACTTGCATCTGTTTGAAATTACCACAGAACAAACAAGAATCATCAGATTAGTCGATGTCTCCTACATATTAGAAGCGTTGATAACTCTATACTCCATCAGCAGACGTGCAAATCTAAGGCTACAGTATAACAGAGTCAATAGGCTGCTGAATGAAGATGAAGCAAGCATAAATGATTTAAGAGCTCCCAGCTTGCAGTGTACTCTGGTTCACCACAGACGATCAGAAAAGTTGTGCTCACCATTTACTTTTTAATTTAACGAAGATTTGTTTATTCAGAAACGTATTGTGGAGCAGGTCTGTATGTATGAGATTAAACCCAAGGTTCAGGTTTGGATAACTGGACATGTCACACAGAAGACAGGTATTATAATGAAAGCACCATTAATTCTACCCCACACCTGAAAACCAGAATTCCTTCCAAATTCTAAAAAAAATAAAACAAACAAAAAAATCAACCCACCACAGATAAGAGAGCAATTACATTCCGCTATTTAACTAACGCTCAAGGCTGCCGTTAACTAAAAGTTATCCTTTATGCCAAGATCAGTAGAGAAAAAGATCAATCCATGACTTCAACACGGCAGTCGCCTACAAGGGGAAAAAGAAATAAAGAAATGCAACTCCTTTGGAGAAGAAAAAAAAAAAGCTTCTTCAGGCACAAGATGGAGGGCAGGCATGACATCTGAGCAGACCTCAGAGCAGAAGCACTGCTACTTCAGGGGCTCTCGGTCAAACCTCAAGCCATACACAGACGTGCAAGTTTTACGGCAGCAGAAACACACTCCCAGCTCCTCAGCCCACTGTTGCTGCTGGCTGTAAGCCAGGAGCAAGAGCTGGCCCAGATGCATTTTCCAGCTGAACTGAAACATTTATGCATACACCTGCATACTGTCTACACAAGCATGCACAAATGTAAAACAAAGCAATCCTCACCTACAGAGGTTGAATCAACATCTCAAACTAACATATAACTGGTCAAATTTTAGGATGAGGTCTGCCAGTAACGCTCCTCTTGTGCCAGGAACACCAGGAGCTCCAGCACAGCGGTCGCCACTTCTGAACCAGCCGAGATCCACGTGCAAGGCTGAAGACACTGTGTATGTGTGCGTGTGTGCTGTTTGTTGCCACAGCACTAAACAAAATTTAATTTACAGATTAATGTTGCTCAATTAAATTGCAGTTTTTCTTTTACTGAAAGTATACACTTGTATAACTTACTTCTCCATCCCAACATTCTCTTCCAACTCGCAATAGCCTTCCTCCTACTAATTCAAAAGCAAAAATCTTCAGATTAGTTTTCAAACTAAGGATGAAATGAGCTCATTCATCTTCTACGGCCAAGCACGATGCAGTGTACTGCAAAGTCCTTCAAAGGTATGTGCACGTCAACCCTACCTGGACGTACGGACTGCAGTACCTGGGCTGTCCCTAGGGTAGGTGAAACAGCTGTACAAAAAGTGTCAGGGACACACAGGACTTGTACCCACTCTGCTTCACAATATTCATTACAGATGCAGAGTCTGAAATCACAGAATGGTTTTGAGTTGGAAGGGACCTGCAAAGATCATCTAATCCACGCCCCCCCCCCGCCATGAGCATGGACATCTTTCGAGCACCTTCCAGGTTGCTCAAAGCCCCGTCCAACCTGACCTTGAACATTTCCAATGATGGGGCATCCACAAAAATGACGAGAGGTATGGAACATCTCACCAATGAGGAAAGGCTGAGAGAGTTGGGGTTGTTCATCCTGGAGAAGAAAAGGATCCAGGAAGACCTTCGTGTGGCCTTTCAGTACTTAAAGGAGGCTTGTAAGAAAGATGGGGACAGACTTTTCAGTAGGACCTGTAGCAACAGGACAAGGGGTAATGGTTTTAAACTAAAAGAGGGTAGATTTACACTCAATAGAAGGAAGAAATGTTTTACTCTGAGGGTGGTGAGGCACTGGCACAGGTTGCCCAGAGAGGTGGTCGATGCTCCATCCCTGGAAACATTCAAGGTCAGGTTCGACGGGGTTCTGAGCAACCTGATCTGGTTGAAGATGTCCCTGCTCATTGCAGGGGGCTGGACTAGATGGCCTTTAAAGGTCCTTTCCAACCCAAACCATTCTGTGATTCTATGATCCACAACTTCTCTGGGCAACCTGTTGCAGTGTCTCACCACCCTCACTGTAAAGAATTTCTTCCTTGTGTCCAAGAAGTCTCTTCTTCCTTTCCTTACAGTCAAATATCAGTTCAAAACACTGGCTCTGAGTATCAGAACTTTTCAGTACAAAAATGCCAAAATTTTGTTTTCCCCAGTTCTTTAATATTTCACACACCATCCATGCCTACAAGCTCCGTATCCTGCACATAGTCTGTCCAAGCAAGAGCATTTAATTGCCTATTTTCTCTACAAGGTATCCCATTCTAGTTTCCATCTTTTTGAGCAGCAAGTAATTTCCAACCAGACCTCTCAGAAAGGTTAAAATTCAAAGTAAGAAAGCATTTTAATACAAGTGCTAAGCTTCCTCTGGGTTTTTATTGCCGCCTTCCTACTGAGAGGACAAGACCCAACTTGTTCTTTTAACTCTCAAACCACTGAGTAGAAAACACAGTGTTTTCCCCAGCTGCTCCTTCTCTGCAACCAGTAGCAGAAAACACCATGAGATATCGGCACGTCACTCACTTTTTAGAAATGTGTCGGTGACTTTAGGATGTATCATTGCACTGTAAACACAGCGTAGGACTGCTCATGATTCTCTCAACTGAATGATAAAAACAGGGAAACTTGCACCGTACTCCTCTTTCATGTAATCCAAAAATAACTCCAGACAACTATAAGGACAAGCAACTCCCATCAGCAAAACTCATTTCAAAACACACAGATTAACCTGTTCCTCCATCTGCACCGTGGGGTGACATGAGGGAGCTGAAAGCCAAGTCAGTGCTTTCTAGTATTTATAAACATAAACACACATCAGGGGTGTTACAATTTTTTTATAAGCTTCTGTCAGTCCCATATACGCAGCTTTTTCACTCCTGCTGCTGCCACCCCAGCAAAAATAACTACTCTCCTTCTCATTCCATTTCAAGGAATTTTGAAGAAGAAAGCAATACAGATCGATTAAGCAAAATTTTAGCTGCAACTGAACACTTCTCGTTTCCTTTGACAATACCTAACAGTGTAGAAGGACACAGTCTGTTCAGCAGTCACATCTCAAACAAGGATGAGAGGGGGCATGGGCTTGCAGAAAGGAGACAGGAAAGAATGAGCAGAATAAGAGCATTTTCTTTTCAAGGAAAGAATACAAGAAAATCAAACTACTTTCATAACCTCCTGAGTTTCCAAAATGTTAAGAAGTTTTCCTGATACATACAAGAAAGCAATAGCGAATTCTAAACTCATGAAATTTATTTCTACTTAAGGTAAGAGGCAAGATGGAACTTAAGCAAAAAAATCAAGTATAGTGCAAACCTAACAGGAAATCTGCATCCGTAAACCAGCACAGAAAAGGGCAACAGGGAGCCCAGTAACTGCCTGCTAAGTACAGTCACAGCAATAGGTCATCTCAACATTTTTAAAGTAAACCTAAAACCTGAAGCAAACACGTGTGAAGGCTCAGTAGTTACTTCTCCTGAGGAAGTCTGCTGCAGGTAACTAAGTTCAACCTCCCTTCTCGGTTTTAATACTTGGAGGTACTCGCTTTCTCATGCAATATAAACAATGGCAACAAAATGAGATTTATTTCCACCATTTTAAAATTTACAACATATTTCCAAATCAGCAGCTCCAGCACAGTTCATGGGAGTAAGGTCATGCTTCGACAGTACTTTGTCTTCAGCAGTAACACCAGGCAAAGATATTTCCCCCTTTGTGTCCCAGCTGCCAGAGCACGTGCCTCTCTCAAAGCCCTCCTTTATAAAGAGCAATCTTTTGCAGGTCCATGTTGCAAATCAGTCAGAGCCCTGGCAAAGAGCAGGCTGAACATTTGGCCTCTGAGAGGGCTCGAGGAGGTATGGGGAGAAGTTTGCTACACACCAGCAAGCAGCCCCTGGTCCCTGTAAGAACAAGAATCTCTTAAACCAATATTGCCCACACAGGTATGCTGCTTTTCAGGAAACGCTTTCAAATCTCAATTACAACAAAATGATACACTAAATGATGTGGAAAGGGATATCTGAAGACATGAGGCACCAGGTTCAGACACATTGCATATACAGCTGCATAAACCAGGCACACACTCCTAACTGAAAGATAAGGAAAATGAACACTTCATATGAATATGTGTTTATGAACCACAGCAACAAGCTGTGTTATGAAGTGGAATATACAGAGCAGGCTTTTATTTGTATTCTGGTTGCTCATTTAAATAAATATTTCAATTTTCCTCACCATACAAACTGGGTCCCTACCACAAAATGTAGCAAGGCCATTTCCTCTGGCTGGAGGGTGACTTGAGACTAATTTAGCCCTTTGTTGTTTCCCTTACCCTCTACCCCTGTCTTAAGGGTGAAAACACATCCACTTACCAACAAGACCCTGAAGAACTGCACCCAAACACCTTACGGTTTTGCAGTGAATCACAGACAAGGATTAGAAAAAAATTCTAATACTCACTATCTCGTGCACACACACACCCTTACTGCACAAACAACTACAGCTCTCTCCCCTATAGTTTAATCTTTTCCCCCCAGAAGCATAAAGTTTCCAACTGGAAGCTCTGTACCATCGGCAGAAAGAAATAGAATTTAAATGTTTATTTTACATACAGATTCCGGATGTATTTACAGATATTGGGGAGGGAAAAAACCAAAACACAGTATGAACAGATGGCAGTGAGGGTCCTTGTTCTGTCTAGTACTGCTCCAACCAAAACTGGAGGTTTAGCAAGCAGTAATCATCTGTACTGAATTATGCAACAGGCTGCCAAGACGATGAATATTTCCTCAAGAAAAGTTGTCAGTTGCAATGGAACAAAAAAAAATCCCACCAAAATTATTTTAAGTGAATATCATCCGGTTCTTCAGGTTGGAAATTAAAAAAAGAACATGCAGCAGTTTAGAAGTAGACTAGTTCATTTGTTCCCTGGTTTTTATTAAAATTGACCCTATCTAATATGAAAATAATCCTTCTAAGCCCTCTTACCGAGGACTTACAGAGTTAGGCCAATAGTCAATTTAGCAGAGCGGGGAGGAGGGGAGAGGTTGACTTACACATCAACAAAAGCAATTCTACAACCAAGTACAGAGCCTGTGCATATAGATCCCACTGAGATGGGATTACGAATTAGACAAATTAAGTAAACTGATCCCCTTCAGACAAGGCAAATATTAAGGTAAAAGACACCATCTGTGCAGTCGGAGAACTCAGTTTATCTGCAGCAACAGGTAGGAGAAGGCAGAGCATGTATTTACAAGTCACATTTGGGCAGCACTGCAGGTTTACAAACACTAAGACCTTATGTACCCTAAATAAACGTTGCCATCTAAAAAACAAACAAGATAGGGAGGCTGAGCACACAGCAAGCAATCCGAGCTGGAGTGCCACCAGGAGCCGTACAGTTGCCACAAGAATGGCATTTGCTCCTCTGTTCCAAAGAACAGGCAGTTTTCTGAAGGCTCAGGGAGTTAAACTGGTTTGCAGGAGGGTCTGACAGCACAAAAACAAACCAAAAAAGCAGGGGGCATGATCATATGATTGGGAATATAGTAGGGAAGGTTAAAACAAAATAAAACAAAACCTCTCCATCTTGCCAGGATGGTAAGCCGTTAAGCAGTTTAACTACATTTCACTGAGCCCCCAGCCGTGAGCTGCCCCTCTGGAGTTGCCTCATTGTCCCCCAGTGTGTTCCTGCTCAGCTCTCGCCCCGGTTCTGGTTCCCTCAGACCCTGCACAGAGCCATCCTGACATGCCAGCGTAGCTGCTGCGGCAACATCACACTTCATAAACACGGCTTCAATCCTCCCATTTCTAATGCTGCTAGCGCTAGATACACTGAAGAGGAAAAAAGAAAAAAACAAACCTGAACAGAAATATTATTCAAAACTCTCAATACTTCCCAGCCCAGCTGCCAATGAATCATAAGTTTATGAGAACACAGTAACGGCATCGTTAGCAGGGAAAGCAGAGTCACATCAGGGCTTGGGGTTTTTTTTTTTTTAGGGTTATTTGCTCGGGTTTTGTTTGGTTTTTTCTTTTTTAAGCCAGATACAAGAAGATCCAGGCCTAGTGTCACAACCATTCTACATAAAAAGTCCAAAAAGCACTGGTCACTGAGAGACAGGGGCTTATCTAGGACCTAACCAATTGCATCAAGGGGACATAAACATGACATGGTGAAGTACCCATCACGTCAGCCTTTGATGTTTAAGAGCTCTGCTACAATGAACCACGGGGGTGGTAGCCATTTCACTGTTTGGCGAGAATCAGACCTACACGAAACTCCGGCACAAAAACCTGCAGATGACAGCAGCAGACAGCAATAATTAAAAGCTCATCAGATGAAGTAGAAATTATTTCTTACCAGCATTTCTTTTCAAGTGAAAGGTAAGATTCACTGTTACCCTCGATACCCATACTTCAACATTTTTGACCGAATTTCTTCCATTTTTGGAAGTACCTCCCAGTTGCCTAATGTCTTTCTGTTCCCATCCTCCTCCCACCCTCCTGGATTAAGTTACAGCTAGCTACTCACTCAGCTGCTCTTTTATTCTAGACACAGGCTTATCTCACAGCATAACCTACTACCAAATCAAGAACGGTGCCGCAGTTCAAAACATAGGTAATACACTGATGACAAACACCACCTCGCAGTCTCTCTGCACTGTCCACTATCCCAAAAAGACACTGCACAAATATTCAATACTGCAAACCTACAGATACAAGGGATTTAAGCGAAGAAAAGCAGATATCCAGCTTCCCTGTCTCAAAGGCCAGAAAAGAAAGAGAACTTACACAGCTCATGTTAAGCCTCAGATAAGTATCACCGCTGTGTGATCAAAGACCTCAGAAGACAGCACAGACACATGTTCTGCTCTATGTGCTAAAGCAGCAAAACCGATTGGCCCTTACGTGCGACTTCTGATGCGCAATTCTCTTCCTTCATCAACTGCTATAAACTATTGCTTTTTATTACTTTCCAGTTCAACATCTGCTAAGAAAGGGAGTTCGATACAGAAGTAGCGAAGATTTCATTACGTTTACATGGTGTGTAGTAAGGTTCCAAGATGACTTCCTTCATTACAACTAACAACCTGGACAAAGCGCTAAAAAAAGGGGGCGAACAGATACCCCTTTTAGAAGGCTACTTTCAACATTATCGACCATGATCACTATCAACAGCCCAAATCTTTTCCATTTTAGAGCAGAGCAAAAGTGTTTCGGTGGCTCTTCTTTTCAATACTTGAGAAAGTATTGCACTTCCACTTGCACAGAAATTTTAGGGGGGTACAAGGCTGGCTGCAGTGGAGGGGGGGGGCATTTTGGAGTCAGAAACAGCCACAAGGCAGATGAAAGCTGTGGCGTATTTTAAACTATATTTAATTTTCCCAGATTAGGATATCTGTTCATCACCAAACATTATCTATCCTGCTGTGAAAATGCAGATAAGAGATTTAATTGTTTGACAGCACCCTTTAAAAAAAAAAAAGCTCTGATGTCTTCAGAGGCCCAGACTCCTTAAATCACTAAAATTATGATGTTGCTTACTAAGAAGACAGAAAACAAGAAGATAAAAAGAAATACTAAATGTGTAAACACTCTTTTCCTCCTCTTTCTCCTCCTGGTTTTTCCACTATCAACTCAAAGTATCATCATTGACACTAAGGCTCAGAAGACACAAGATAAAGAAATACAAATCAAATTCGCTCTTTTCTTCATTTCTTTTAGACTTAATTTTTTTTTCTTAGTACACTGACTTTCTCCATGAGTTTCTTTCACATTCCAGGAGCAGGAGGGGGGCAGGACACCATTAGTGCCTTGCAATAGATAGGGCATGCTGCACAAAATCAAAGTCTGTAGCTGAAGAACAGTCTTGAAAGCCAATACGCATATCCTGCAGGGATCTCAGTTTACATAGTTCCTTAAATCAGCCAGCTGGATCTATGTTGAAATACCTTGGGGAAATACAGAGAAAATTCAATGGACAAAGAAAGGAAACTGTGGACTGAAGGAGAAAAAAACCCAAGAGAAACAAGAGATAGTATCTTAGCTTAAAGAGAAGGGTGAAATGTCACCTTTCCTGGAAAAACATGCGTGTTCCAGTATGTGGAAAAGCCCAGTGACAAAAGGATGCCATCTCCAAAACTTTTTGCATCACAGTTACAAGAAGAAGAGAGGGGGGAAGATGAGTCATCATTGGAAGGCAAACTTCACATCCTCCAAATCAACAAATCCAACTTCACTTCTCAAGAAATGGCTAAATCAACTAAGAGTTGGTAAAAATCAACACATGTAGGAATGCCTTCAGGCATTTAAGCTAACATGACCTAATGCCACGTTAAGTACAAACGCTGTACTTAGTCTTAACAGGCTTTCAAAGAGCATGTACACTCTATATCTGAAAATGAACGTCTTACCCAAGTGAGGTGTTAAAAATAATATTCAGAGAACATTCACACCCCCGTCATTCCACTGGCATGCTTCATATGGAGGCACATCAACTGTTTTTCAGCCGCTTTAGACGGATTTTTAATGTCATGTTTTCTCTTTTGTAAATCATTTTCACCTACTCTTAGTCAATAGTCTCAATGTAGGTTAATATAATCTAGAGAAACAGAGATTTTCCTCTCAAGTAATGTCAAATTAAAATGTAACTCAGTATTATGATCTTCCAGAGAAGGAAGGAAGGAAAGGAGAAGAGAGAAGCTAAGCTGCAAACACCATGAATTCCCCAAAATCTTTCACCTGAGAGAGGGTAGCTTCTTATGAATTCCACCAAACAACAGTCCCGGTTTGCTGTTTTCTCCGAAACAGTAATTTTTGGTTTCTAGAGCTGTTGTGGGTTTTTCGTTTGCTTTGGGTTTTTTTTACATTTTGGGTGTTTTGGTTTGGTTTGTGGTCTTTTAATAAAAAACCTGGCTCAAACTAGGTAACAGAGATAGGATGGACTAAATGCAGAGAAAATAAAACTCGTCTGAACTTGACAGACAGGAACACAAAAGGAAGGCTCTCCAAAACAACAGACCTAAATCAAGTTGACCTGCTGTACATCAATATCCTCCTCCAAGACATGATTTTCACATCTCTGTTCTTCCACAAGCCTCTAAAGGGACTGACTATAAAGGAAAAGGGAATGAGGCAAGGAAAAGCGTTTATATCCAACTTTCAGGAACCTAACACAGCCAACCACAGTAACTTGCTATTCTTTCAAGTCACCCTAAAAATAGGTAAATTCTCTCCTTTCAAAGAAAACCAATGGCCATCTCCCCCAAATCTGCCACCTCCTTACTGTGCTGTGAAATTAAAATAACTTTCACTGGGTTTCTATAAAGTTAGAACCGAAGGGTCCATTATCTGACAACTCCTGCTCAGTCCTTTGACCTGTCCGAAGCGCTTATCACTTCTGCAGCCCTTGATTACATTGCCCAGCTGCTTTAAACGTTAAACACAGTCCTGTGCTTTATGACAAGAGTCAAAAGGTGACCAGGAGTGGAAACAGCGCAGTAGACAATGACAGACAACTAAACCCACAATATTATGGGGTCTGAGATCACTGGATCCAAAAATAAACATGCTACAAGTATTCTAACACTTGTCACAAGACATATTTCTAACTGTTCTTTTACAACCACCATTTTACTGTTTGATGATACAACAGGTGGAGGGCTTAGCTGTTCCTCCTACTAAGATGTATTCCAGCCTGACAGGTTTTTATTTTGTTAAAGTGCGCACACACACACACACAAGCTTCACAGTCATAATGGAGAACTCTCAAGTTCAGAATCACTCCAGCAGCCTCAAAAACTGTTATTTATTGCCCCCCTCCCCAACCCACAGATTTTTTTTCTATAGGCCTTTCACTTACCTCTCCCATAGCTCGTCCTTCCAGAGCAAGCGCTTGAAAATCATGATTCAGTTCATCCATGGAACGCACCTATTTATAGATGGGCAAGAAAAACACATGAGGAAACGCTTGTAGTTGTTTTTCTTAATAATAATCAGAGTTTATAGCAATTCTTCTGATACAGACTGAGAGCTACGTTCCATATTACAGCATATAATGAGGTTATCGAGCTCCAAAAGATGACTTACCTTTAAGACTCCCAGAAGCTACAACGTCTAGTGTTAGATTCATACACACAGAAAAAAGGAAAAACTAGCAATTACTTTTAAAGACACACAAAGTCTAACGCAACTGCCTTTGCTAAGTGTATTGCAGAGACTAATATTTCACAATGAGCTACATGATTTCAAGTGAGGGAGTCAATGCATAAGCAAGCAAGTCAGCATCATTTCCTTACAGGTTAAAATCAAGTAAAGACTCTCGCATAAAACAGGCTGATTTGTATTCAAGTTACATTGATAGCAAAGAGAAAAACACAATGGTAGAAACAAAAAGCAAATTAAATTAGATAGCATCATTTGAAATGGGTGGTACGGTATGAAGAAAGGAGAGCAAGCAATGCCTTAAGATCAGTTGCCCATTTTAATTACTGTACCTACAACAAGGTCTCGAAGTGGAAATCCAGAAGCATAAACTGGGGAGCAAAACACTTCCAGAAAATCCCTGATGAGGTATGGCCTTTTCCTCATTCCCGAGAGGTTTCTGGGCTATTCCCAAGAGGTTGCCATCCCCATGGCTATGCTGACAGGGAAAGACTTGCCAGCTAAGGCAAGGCATGCAAGGGAAAGGCAACAGTGAAGCAGTCCTTCCAGATTCACGGAGGGCAGAGCTCAGGTGCTGCGGGAGCAAGGGGATGGCCCCAAGAGGTGACACCAGCCTTGTTCCCCTGGAGGACCTGTAGCTATACATTTACTTGGGGAGTTGTGCCATCTTCTGCTTCTGCTTTGGATCATGATTTGACGAAAATTGATCCAATCAGAACATAAAAGATGCAGCAATTTAAAACTGTTAGATAAGTAAACCGGATATGCTGAAAATGCAAGAGAACACTTCTGATTTTCACTCCCAAATCTCATCCAGGCAAGTCCTTACAGATGCAGCTGTTGAGTACACGTGCAGAAGCAAAGAAAAAAAAAAACCTGACTATGGACTTGAGGACAAAGCACAGAAGTTCAACCACATGTTAGGATTCAGACTAAATTATGGCCCTCCTCAGATAACGCACCTGTATCAAAGCAGTGCTTCTTACAACAACCACAGACACTTAGGGTGGCACATAAGCAATATTACACACACCTCCTACTCAATGTTTACGTAATCCCTACAACCCAACAGATCTGCTACACCTTTCTGCTAGAGCAGGGGTAAGAGTTTGCAAAACACTTTTTATCAGTAATCCAACACACTCCATTCGCTGCAGTCCTTTGTGGGCTGTTTTTAATACGCAGTGTTTAGTCGTGTCACCACTAAAGACGCTGCAAGTGATGTGGACGCAGCCTCCTCTAGGCCAAGGGAAGGAACCCAGTAATGCCTGGTGGGTGATTTACAGGACAAAAAACCAGAAACTGGTTTAGATGCTAATGCACCACGCTGCCAGTGACCAGTCCTGTAAGCAGTTACACCACGTTCACCGACTTTAACCCTGACTTCTGATACTCAAGCCACTATTCCCAGCAGAACCAAGTCAAGACATTGTTGGGATTACACTTTATTTCTATTTTAAGACAAGATTCAATAGACCTCATCCAGGAATACCAGATCTAGGGAAAGCACCACAGCTAACCTCCAGAAGTCCCCCTCAGTTTGAATTCTTCTACTCTTCTGTGACAATACTACTTTGCAAAAGATTAGTAACATACTGTTAAATTATCTAATACATATTTATGTAATTTGCAAATCCTCAATGGCCAGTCACTCGGAATCACAGTTTAAAAATAAGGTATCCTCTTATTACTATATCTCAGTTCAAGGTTATTTTCAGTTCTGCCTCAGTCTTGCCACCTTCTGCGGTGAAGCTTATCACATCAACCACGAACACACAGAGTAAAAACAGGACTCCACCTTCCAGAAACTACAGCACCGGGCAACACCAAAGACTCTCCTTTACTGTCAACTCCATCACTGATCTGCCAGCGACGATATCTCGATTGCCTCATGTGAGACAGAAGTTAATAAGATCAAATTCTTCCATGAAGTATTTCAAACTGAACTCACGGAAAGTGCTGCAATCCCCAGACATGCTGAACCACGAAAGCTGAACAGTAGCAAATTATTATTTCAATGAGACATCTGAAGAACAGAGAAGCTATACAAAGAGATTCAGTAGGTGATGTTCAGTACTCTCACTGCTAAAGCCATGTCCCAACAAACCACAGATGTAGCCGCAATGGCAGCGATCCAGGCCGTGCAGTGCTGCAGAAAGTGCTAGCGGAGAAACAGAGGCTGCTTTAGCACGCGTACCCCAACTTTGCCAAAACAAATAAACTCCCGAAGGTGGATGTTGTGCTATGGGAACCTCAAAACAAAGCTGCAAAAAAGATATAATTATTACGTTCCTAGTATAAATCAAGAGGATGTTAAGAGACATTTGTATTCTGTTTTGGTCATATCCGAGCCCTAGCAACTCCCCGCTGCCAAGTCGAGCTCCCCTTGCAGCTTCAGCTGTACTGACATCCCTGGTGAAAGCCCTGTACAGAACACGCAGGCAGTTTCTAAACAAGAATGAACTCTACTTCTCAGCCCCTCTTCTTGCCCTTCTTTACGGTACTTCGGCATGTTACATGGTCATCCTTACTCCACTGAACATTTTTTTAAAAAAACGCCAGAATCATGTATTTTATTCGTTCACATTAGACACCAGAATACTTTCACAAGTATCTTATTTAAGTGTTTGTCTTCAGTAGAAACGTGTTATCATCTTGTTAAACCAACTACAGCAGCGCAGATACGTGATTTACATCCACACATGAAGCTGTGCTCCCACGTTGGGCTGAATTCTTGGTGGAGAAGCTAGAGCTGGTGTAACTATTAACAACGACATCACCTCCAACATGGTCAAAGCCTTCAACGCAAGTTCATGCTCCTCCACCAGAACCATAACAATTTAGCAATTCCTATTTCTCTAAGAGCTACAGTAAGCATACATAGCTCTCCTCAGTGTTGACCATTTATCAGTTTCCAACATGTAAAAGCATGTTTGTCTTCAAATGATGCCATGATAGTTGATTACTACAGAAATGATACAGAGATAAGAAGAGTGGTAAAAAGCAAAAAGCAGGATAAACATGAAAGCAGATTGCAATCCAGCTGTTTTGTACCCAGTTGGTTTAGCTGCACACCTAACGAAGAGCTATTATTTTAGCTCCTCTCTTAAGGGTCTGAAGGAAGCTGTCCTTCAAATGTGTCTGAGTTTGCAAACTGCCATCCTAACCTCCTAGGTAAATGATAAACAGTAGAAACAGGCTGCCTCCATCTCCTTCCCAAATACACTTTACCCTAGTCACTACCAAAAGCAGAAAAAAGCCAACACTGGCTTCTCTATCTGCTATCAGAGGTCAGGTAATGGAAGAAATTATTCATTACAGATATTTAAGTCACACCTCTAATCATCTCTCATCAATCCTAACATTTATGAATAAAACCATCTTCTAAATCAGGTCTTCGTGCCTGACTTTCAGGCCCTGTATGCTCAAATTGTATATAATCACCAATTTTGAGGCCCTTTCTCTCAGTCACACAGTTGCTTTATCTCCACTGATCACTGTATCTGTTTGTTTGTAATACAGGTTAGTTTATTATTCAATTTTCAAAGCCTGTACCCAAAAGGTCCTCTTCTCATTTCCCCACTTCTGTAATATTAAATAGCAACACCTCTTCACCTCATTTTCTTACACAGTATGCACAAATATCACAGGGTTCCTTCATTTCCCTTTGAAAGAAGGACAAAGCGCTTCTGAAACAGCAGAACATAAAGCCAAAGTCATGACTTCCTACACCTTAGTATTCCAAAAGGCAGGCAATACTCTGAAACGGTAATTAAACAAAATAGATGATCTACACCTCATCGGGATCTATTCCTGTTAATGATCACTGACCTGTAACGAACACAGACATGTAGAGCAGAGTCACGATGGTGTAAACACTAGAAACAAGGAGGTCCATAGAGAAAGAACTTCTTCACAGATGAGCACTAATGTCAATGAGATTTGATTACCATAAAACCTTGTTCACCACTGAACCAGAGTTTTGAAAGAAATCCAGAAGACAACGCCAAGATAAATTGGCTGCACAAGGAAGCGATGCCCTGACATCTGGATACGACACGACAACCTGGCTCCTTGGAGGAAGAGGTGATCTTGAGAAACATCAAGAATCACATGAAGAGAGGTCAGCTGTAGTCCCAATTGCTTCATAAGTGATCCAACAAAACCTGACTTCTGCTCTCAGCCCCTCAGTCACACCCCCATTTCAGCCTCTCCCAGGGACGCCAGCTCTGCAAAGCAAAATGCAAAGTGCACATCCTCACCAACTACCAAGAACAAACTTCCCTACCTTCCTGTCACAAGTACTCGTTCTTTCTGATAACATACAAAACACCAAGCTTGCGTTTGAAACCTACTTAACAAAATTAAGGCTCTGTACATCAGCTGCACTGCTACTGAACGAGAGTTACAAAGCTATTTCACGGCACAAAAACATTCCTCTCCTTCACATTAAATGCTGTGTATGCACTCAGGAATTATGTAAATCTCACTGAAATTAATGAGAATCTCATTCAATAAGAGTAATTTCCACGCTCGCTAATATATGAACGTATGTCACTATAACACACTCCAGCTTATAGCCACTTCACCGACTCATAAATAATTTCCTGCCTGCACAGTGGAAGCGCATACCCCAAAGTGGATTCGCCCAGCGCACCAACTATGAGCCAGACCGAAAAACTGGAGTAAACCCATCATACTGCTTCGCTTCGCCGAGGCTGAAGTCAATTCAGTCTCTTAAAAGCCTTCTTAACCAATTTTCACCTTTGCTCTGAAAAACATGCGATAAAGCGAGAGACAGCTATATTACTCATTACACAGTCACTCTAGGTCAGGCCTCCAAATCTTCTTTTCAGTTTCCTGAATAAAACCCCTTGGCCTCATACACACTGAGGCTACAGAGACCTTTCCAAGTTTCAGCAGCAGATACCCACCGCCTCTTTTAGAGGGAACAAGACAAAACACAGAACGCTTTCCGCTCTCACCTACTGCAGATTGCAACAACGCAAACCAATTTCTCTCTAGGTCAATGGTCACTTTCAAAACTCAAGCTCCCACGCACCAGAAGAGCTTCTCGGCAACTCTGCATCAAACATATTCACTGTGGATTTTCCAACCCCTCAAGCAGCACGCAGCTAATTTATGTCCAGTAGTCAACTTAACACAGGACAATTACACTTTTTTTTTTTTAAATAAGATTAGAGAGCCTCACCATTGCAAGACTCAATGACAGCAACTCAGAAGCAAATGTTTTCCTAGTCCCAAAGCTACACAGACACTAGTCCTTCTCCGTATCTAGAACGCTTTTGAATTTATATAGCTTTACCCGAAACACAGAAAGTAATATTCCAGTAACTAAATATGTTCCATGTACTGGTACCATGTGATACTGGACCTGCTGTTCACCTACCACACCACAAACCCAGGCAAGACACTTTTCCTTGCCCCTGAGCTCCCCCCCACACCCCCCCAACATACTCTGTCACAGACATAGCCAGTATTTAAAAGTTTTGGAAGCTGTCTCTTATAGAGCAAAGCAGACTCAGGTGATGATCCCAGGCATCGCCAAAGACCCAAGGGTCTGAATCACCCATGAGAGAGGGTGAGAGCAGAGGGAACAACTTACAGAGAGCAGGATCAAAACCTCTCCTTGCTATACCCATCACAGACCGTCCCAAAACAGGGCCTGATACCCCAGTGCTAAAAAGCTGTAAGGCAGCAAAAGGATGAGCAGGAAAACCTGCAAAAGCACCAGCATGCCCACAGAAAGAAGCAACCAACCCAAGCACCTGATAGGAGACACTGCACTGCTGGTACTGAAAACTCCCGTTAATTTTAACCTAGCAAACAACAAGGCCCACAGGGCTAAATGGCACTTGTCAAAAGGAATTCTGCAGTCAGTTACATTAACAGGAACCGGGGCCCCGAACTGTCCTTACAATTACTAAACAGGGATTTGAAGGACCTAACAAACTAACACGACAGCAACACTCTATCTACTGTTCAGATTTCCAGTACCATATTTTTTTATTCTAGAATAATCCAAAGGGTTTCCCCCTCCCCCCAAACTGATAGCTACCAGCAAAGTAGCTGAATTGTAATTTTAAGTAAATATTAATGTCAACCATCAGTGTTAATACTGCACCTTATATTAAGCAAATATGGTTGCTAATATGACCTTTACATATAAATTCAAAGCATAATACTGTATCGCATTTCATGGTCTGTGGGTATCTCAGGGGATTGTACACTAGCCTTATATATTAAGGAATCCTCATTTATGTAGAATTTGTATTCACCTAGACAGACACACAGCAAAACTACCAAAGGCTAAATTTTACTCTTAATCACAAAGGATTTTTTCTTCATCCTTATGCAAGTGATGCTTCCCAGTAACAGAAGGACAGGTGGAATTAAACAAAGGAAAAAAAAAAAAAAAGCCAAACATACAGGAGGAAAAAAACCAAGCAAACAAATCAGAAAAGTCCTTTGGAGAAAAAGCAGGTGAGAAATAACCAGCTGAGAAATATTCTAAAAAACTTGTCTCTAAAAGTGCGTCATGAAGCCTCAGGGTTTACGATTTTTATTTTATTTTTTGATGTTGGACAACATTAAATAGATCAAATATGTGCATTTATTAGCAGTAACAGCGACTGAAGAGGGTTTAAACTATCTATTTCTATTAAGCCAATTATGTTAAATAGGGTAACCAAAGCAAACTAGAAGGCTGCTTCTGTAAGCCCCAGCTCTCCAGTTTCTCCATTTCCCCTCTCCCTAATGCCTCTCCCCATGCGGCCCCATTTCAAAGGCTGCCTTTCTCCTTCCCCAGCACTTTCTTAGGCCAGGATCTATCCAGCCCCCAGCTGTCCCTCCCTTAGATTAGAGCACTTATTCTCCCATTACCCCAATTCTACTTCTGACCAGGAAGCAAAACCCGGAGGACAGCATCTGCTAAAAGCGAGGTAGGATGGGCACTGCAAAGACAGGATTTTGTGAAGTTGGAACATGTAAATGGTTGCTTTCAAAATTTCTTTGATCTACAGTAAATTAGAGGGCCAACTGCAGCCTTCAATTCTGCCAGCCAAGTAAATGAACTCCAGGGTATCCCACAGATGCTAACATAATGAATTTGGGGCCAAGCACCCAAAACTTATCTGCCATCCTGGCAGACAAAAGCACAGGCAAGGGCTGGGACCACACATCCATGGGAAGGGCTTGGTCCTCAGTCCTTGCTCGTGCTGGCTGTGTGCCCAGCAAGCCCGGAGGGAGCCCTCCGACAATTTAAGCTCTGCATCGGTTTGATGGGACCACCTTGCTACAAGATCACTTGTTTTGCTTTTCTGCTCCTGCAGAGTAATGCAGGAAATCATGTTACGGTTATACTTGTCAGGATAGATCAAAGTGCTATGATTTCTTAGCTCCTAAGATGAATAGCATTTGTTTCTTTCTGTGAGAAGAGAAGAGATGAGAGATTCCAAGCTGTCCCTGTTTGCACTGATACATTCTGGGTACTTACCTAGAGCACCTCAAAAGCGTGATTATTACTTGGATATTTACTTATTTTTAACTCATGTGCACTCTGCAAATGTGAAAAGCCAAGTGTCATGTAAAGTTTCCATTCATTATGCCTCCACATTTTAGGCCTTGCTCAATTTGTAACAGAACAAAAAAAAACAAAAAACAAAAACACCACACACACAAAAAAAATCTTTATTTTCTAGTAAAATACTTCCCCCAAAAAAGGTCAACATTACTACAAAAACACAGGATTGAGGCAGTAAGAACAAGAAACATCAAAACATTCAGGCTGCTATCTGACTGAAACATCCCTAGAAGGGAGATGAGGGGGGGGGGAAAAAAAAATACAGCTGACTGAACAGCCCAAATACTTTGTAGCACTTGATTTATACACTCACAAGTTGTTGAAGTTTTTTAAAGCAAAGGTTTACAATTTTCAGATGGAAACAAATGCCTCCTACTCAGCTGTGGGAGACCGCCTCTGTCCCTCTTGTTGGAACAGCTCATATAGCACGTTATTTAAAAAAATATCTACTCTGAGTGCCTACATACATACATATATAGAATCTAGGAGAGGGGAAAAAAAAGTATTTACCAGCTGACAATAAGAAAAGCACCACACACTGTCAACAACAAGCTTGCCACTAACAACTAGATCCAGGGTTAAAATATGTTGTTCCATCAACTGATTACAGTACTATTTTTAGTCCTCTCCTATAACAATAGTCAGTAAAGAAAGAATGTGAAGTCACAAGTATTAGACAGGATTAGGTGGTTTAACTACTATTTTTGTAGTAAAGGATTCATCATTAGAATTGCTACTACCATTAGCATTCGAAGCAAAAAGCTATTGAAATTGCAGATTGGCTAATGCTTTCCATGGCATTTAGCCAAGATGATTAATGATTCAGGGTACAGAAATAAATGGAAGAAAGGCAGCCTTTCAGAATGGCTTGGCTTAGTTAGCTAATTATGTTTTTCCTCAGATTTTATTCACCAAGGGAAGTGCTTCATTAACGTGGAATTTAGGTTACCCTGCAATGTCTGGGGCACATATTGTCAGGATGCAAACTTCCAAAATGTTGGATTACAGAAGCAACCACCTTCGCGTTGCCCCGTTGGAGCTGGCAATACCCAGCGAAAACCAGCATCTGCTTCCCAGACGCACGTGTGGATCAAAGTTTTTGTGCAAGCGCTCAGGGCTACGCTAAAACGTGGTTCATTTGAGCCCCAGGAGGGCTTTTCCTTTCACTCCCACCCCTCCTCTGACCTTCCAAGCTTCAAATTCAGAGGGGAAAAAGGTGTAAAGAAGTGACACAGCAATGCCTCATTCCAGCGCCAAGCTCAGTACTTCTGTCAGAAACAGATGCAAGTGGCTTCATGCCACCACACCGACTGTTGGCAGCAGGGCGAAGGGCTAATTTGAGGGTTTAATAACAGTCCAGTTTCACCCCAGCGCAGAATCAAGGTCTGAAGCGCAGCTTCTGTACAGGGCAAGTAACACGGCCAGACGCTCCCAATAAAAACAACTGCCGCAGAACAAGAGTTACCCTGAACAAAGGAAGAGGAGTAACACGATATCTGAGAGCAGATCGCTTGACGGGAGGGAGCGCAGCATCACATGATATCCGCACACAAAGGCAAGTTTGTTCATCGCAGACCCGCAAGATCATCATTCAGAGAAGACAGCTTTAAAATTGTCTCAGCATACACCTATAAGTAAGTTTTCAGACACAGGCAACACTCGATTCAATGCTCTGGAATAGCTCTTTGTTAAGGACATTTCCAAACAGCAGTCGAAATTAATTGTGCCAGTTTGCACGGAAGAAACTATTGTGGATGGATTTATGGCTTATATCTTCTGTAAAGTTTCACCCATTTACAAAACTGTTACAAGTATCACAATCTGTTCTGCAGAAGCACACATAGGTCACACCAACTTGGCAAACCACAAAAAAGCTGATAAGGGGAAAGCAAAACTGGAGAGAGGGGAGGAAGAAAACAAGCAGAAGCTATGCTCTCATAATGCTCTATTCAAAACACACTTGAGCATAATATATTAACTGAAATATCTGACGTCTTCTTGAAGCATTGGAAATCGCAAGTTCAATAGTGTGAAAATATCTTTGCTCTTCCCCAGTAAGCACCACAGCAAGGAAGCAGACTACAAAGATGATATACCACGGAGAAATACCAAAGCCAGCACATCAGGTCACTTGTGCAATCCCAACTAGAGCCAGATATCTTGCAACTGCCTGTCAGGGACAGTAAAACCTACAGATTCAGAGGAAGCAGACTCTTAAATGGACTATCTGAAGATTTCAGGGTGGTTTTTCTCCCCTACACAAGAGAAGGATTTTCCAATACTCAATCTTAAATATCCAACTCAAGTCATGCTCCTTCTTTCTCAGGAGGAATTTTCAAAAGGCAATGTAAAGCAGAAAACTAAATCAAATGCTCTGATTCCCCTCCCCCAAGATACTCCTTTACTACAGAGAAATCTCTGCATCAGCCAAACTAGACATGTCACTTCAGCAAGGTATTACGTTCTAAATTATCTGGGTATCTAGCTAGCACTGCCATTTCAGCGTCGATGTAAGAAAAGTCCTAACCAGTTGACTGTGATACAAGGAAGTATCCATGAAAATTCAACAAATTTAACAGAACGTGTATCAGCAAATGTTCTTCACGAACGGAGCCACACATTCTATCATGTGGTGTACGTGATTCAGGACTCGCTCCATGCCTTCAACTCTAGCCCAGACAAGAGGCCAGAGTATTTGGACCACAGCAGCCCTTGTTACAGTAGGTGCTTTCCAGGGGCAGATGAGGAAACCTCTGTCCTGAAGAGTTAACTGTCACTTAAACAGGATTTCGCTTTGGAAGAACGGCAGCTAGGGCTTCTGCTTCCTGAGCTTCACGGATCTTTTTAGAGAACCTTACCACAACTTCAAGGCAAACTCTGGTCATGGTGCCTGCCAACAGGCACCAAACATTGTCAAACAACATCAAATCCAGACCTTTTCACAGCATCAAGCAGCATCGTTTGAGTAGCAGTGCTCTAGAAGGGCAGCTGCCAGGAGAATTACCTTCTGTCTCCACTTGAATGTAAGTTCCCAGTTAAGAAGTCGCACGGTCACATCGCCAAAAGGCAAAACTGAGCATAAAACCCAGTCCCAGTCCTGTTGCTCTCGCTATTCTTCACCAACTATATGCGAAAAATTCCCCACATTGAACAAGACGATCCCTGCAGAGTTCTATTGTCTCAAATTATTAATTAAACATGCTCTCAAAGAAAGTAAATCCCTAAAATCATTTGCTTCTACTAAGCAACTCCCATATTACCCTAACTACAATTCAGACAGTCTTTTTATATCCATTCAGTGTAATTCAGAAGGGACCACCACCACAGAAGCTCTCTCTTCAACTCCAGTTCAAGAACATACCAGCATGCACAAGCCACAAGAGACCCCATTCAAGAAAACACAGTCAATTTTACTAAAAACCTGCTCAGTGTTGATAACTTCTCCCAGCTGAATATCTCAACTGTCTTTTCATTCCTCCCAGGAGTAGTAAATGACTGTTTGGATTTGTAATGAGATATGCAACCTTCCACAAGCAAGACAAATCCAACCTAGGCCATAACCCAGCAGGAGTCATCTTGAACCTCTTCAGTCACCTATGCAAAGAGATCGCTACCCATTTTTTGCAGGATAAACAGCACAAAAACATCCTAGTGCAGCTATTGTAACTGTCTGCCCAAACAGCCTGAAGAGTAATTGGGCATTGTAGGTGAAGGACAGCCTTAACCTCTTCAGTTTGAATCTTAAAATTACTGGCGGACATTCAACACGCAATTTCATCTTGCTGCTTTTTGTGGATAAAGATGTATTTTGCAGTCAAGGCCTGGCTTATGGAAGTGTCTTCCACATGAAGTTTGGTGCTTAAGTATTTGTAGCTGCAGACAGCTAGAATTTTGCTGAGGAGTTAAGAGACTCGAAACCAGAAAAAAAAGGCTGATTCCACTATTACTGCAGTGTCTGTAAGAACAAAGAGGAATTTAGAATACCTGGTATTTGTGTGGTTGGTGTATCTTTGATACCTAAACATGAAAATGACAGTAGCATCTTTACTTGCTTAATTTTATATAAAAACATAATTATTTACCCCTCATCCCCCATTCTGTAGAAGGGAAAAATGCAACGGGAAGAGAAAGTTTCCAGGTAAAATATAAAAAGAACCAGCATTTTCCTTCTGTCCACAATAAGAGGACACAATCTACTTCCCTGGGAGCAGAGAAACTTTAAGTTATCCCTCCTGAAGCCACTCACAGCTCAATTCTCAAAGCTACTAGTCAAAGTACGAACAAGTGACAAGGAAGAACAGCCAGCACAAGAAAAAAAATGAAAAGCAAGGATCCCGTAAATAAGTTCTGACTCACAACACCAATAGCTATTTAGCAACACATGATGAAAAGCTATCATTTGGTAAAATCAACTGGAGTATTATCACCAGAGACAGATGTCTATCTACATACGTAACAACGAAGAAACTGGGATTCAACAATTTAAAAAAATCCTTCTACCTTTAATTATGACCTCCCAAGCTCTAGGCAGGCATTAACCTATATTACTCTATAATTATTTTTTCTGACTTTCCATTATCTTTTAGCTACTGAGTTTCCTAACCAGTCTTCACGGCAACAAGGCAAGGGCCCTCACTACACCATCTCTGAAAGTCTAAAATCAAACATACAGTAATATACCTGTACCTGTAAGAAATTGAGACTTAGCAGACATCCATAATGATTCCCCACCTCTCTGCCTGTCCCAGCACTTCCTTCCACTTCTATTCCTGCAGGATAAATTCAATTTTATCCACTGAATTAAATCATTTTGCATGCATAAGACTAGTTCTTGCTCCAAGGACTTTATAATTTAAGAAGCAGATGTAGAGGTGGCCAAAAAGTCAAAAGGAATGGCAGCATTAGGATTACACATATCCTGCATTCTGCTTCCCATGAGTAAAACCCCGAGGCAAACAGAGAACCATGGAAAAAGAGACACTCAAGAAAGGCTGAAGCAATAAACACACAGATAAAACTGCCCAGCAATCACTGGAGTATGCAGTATCAAATAAAACACACGAGAAAAGGGTTACTGCCCCATCTCAGACTGCCTTTGAAGAAATTAAACACAAAGATTGGTTTAAAGATGCATACTGAATGCAAAACATCAGGACTATGTGACAAATACATTACAGCCCACGTAAAAAGCACCAGGAAGTAGAACAGATAAGGTTCCAACGTTAATTGTATTACAGTGGCTATTTCTTGAGCTTCAGATCACAGAATACATGGGGGAAAAAACAGAGAAAGCATCCCACAGAACCTTGTCAGCTTAATCCTGCAGGTATATTTTGTCCATACAACCTTCTCAGAAGTTGAGAATACTTGCTTTTTTTTTTTAAAAGAGTTCATTCAAACTAGTAGAAGCTAATGAATTTTTCTTTCCTTAAGTGGTACATTTATTAATATCATTTCATTCAAGTAGTTACTTAAAAAAATCAAGTTGAGTAAGAGCAACACGTCTAGTGACATCAGGGCAAGTCTCTAACAGGTAGGATTATTTTGTTCAAATGAAAGTTTAAGTCTTCTGATTATTACAGGATGCAGTAAAAAAAAAATTCAAATCTGACTGCAGGATTTGGGTGTCCTGTCCCCCACCCCATCAGTCTCCAGTGAGTTTTGTTTTCTTTGCTTTCAGGGATTTTCAGAGAAAGGAAGACGAAAGTACGAGTCGGAAGAAAAAGGGATTAATAATTCTATGACATTCATTTTAATTCATTAAGTCATTCGTCCACAGAACGTCCAAACAATAGCAGTTCCTGCCTAAACATCTCCACACCAGGCTGCGTTACAGCTTTTATTTGAAAAACCTAAAAGTTGCAGCCTTTCAGTAAGAAATTTTTGCTTACTTACACAACTTAAAAGCACATTAAGAACTCTACCATCCATGTCTCTTGAAACAAGTTTTACATTTAGTGACTGAAAACTTGAACAGTTAACAGAAAACTTACATCTCATCTCAATGCAGTTAGTTCCTTTAAAGCAATAACATAACTAAATACTCTGTTTCCACTTGAGGGAATAACTACAATATTCGTCCAGCTGTTTAGTTCACATTGCAGTATTTTATGTGATTTTTCTTCCAGAACGAATTAACAGGGCACTTGGGTTTACTTTTTTGTTGATGTACGCACTGACTTGAGAGAGGTTGCAAAATTCACTGCAACGTTTGCTTTTAAATGGTCTGGATGGCAGCACATCCCCCGGGGAGGCACAGCAGAGGAGTAAGGGCTTGTTCGCTTCTATTTCAAAAATTAGAGGCAGGAGATATTCATAAAGGTTGCAAAAGCTTTGTGTCTGCTGCTCTGACAATCATTTGTGGGAATCATTCGTTTTTAAAATGTGCTTACACTTACGTTCTGCTCCCTTATAAGAGGAAGCACATCTTCTTTGACGAGTTACTTACAGGTCACAGACAGAAAGCTAGAGTGAGTCATGCACTCATTTAACTCGCAGCACATCTGACAAAGCAGCTACTGAAAAGATTTCTAGTAAACACTACTACTGAGACATGTTTTGGCCCACTACCCTCTTAAAAACGTTAAGTCACTAAAGAAGTTAGCTGTGTTTCTAAAAGCACTGTTTCATTACATTCTTAAGGCTGTTCTCTTCTCAGTTCAGCTAAGCACATTAATAGCTCCTTCCCCGCCCAATTAGAACCAAAAAAAACCCCAAACCCAAAACAAACAAGCAAAGAAATCCAGGAAAACACATTACCAGCAACTTCCAGAACTGTGTTTTTCAATATTGGGAATGGTAAAAGCTCAACCTACATGCATTGGCAGTTTTGTAATACCATTACATAAGAATTATTTAACTACAGCAACAGATTTGAAAAGCAGCAGCAGTCACCACTACGCTGGTTCACACATCCAAAAAAAAAAATCAATAAAGAGAATGATGAATTTTGCAAGCATGCATTTGACTGTCACAGAGAGCACATTGGGATTTCAACACCCTCAAGAGCAGAAACGTTTCAGCTTATAGCTACCAAGGCACCGCAATCCTGAAAAGAGAAAACAAAAGTACGACTGTTGCCATTCCAACCACACAATAACCAGCTTAAGCTTGAAAAAGCATCATTAAAAGCATCTATCATAAACCCGAAGTGTTCACGTGTTGAGTTTGGAAACATTGAACTTTTTTTTTTTTTTACCTGATGTTCTGCATGAATGTTATCCCCAGTAGGCCAGCGATGTTTGCTGTTATTATAGCCGCCTCCACCACTTCCTCCTCCCCCAAGCTGCTCACCATGCTGCCTCTGGAAGAAGTAATCCACCATAGCGTCGTCCTGGGAGCGGCCTGCAACTCCTATGGATCCGGGAACAGGACTGGAGTGTGTCCCTGCTGCAAGCGCTTGATTTGCAGCTGGCTGTTGCTGAGCCTGGGACCCTGTTCCAGATGTCAATACAACAGGCATGTTGGGATTAGCTGTATCTTGAGCGTGCTGTTTCAGGTGGGGGCTGAACGAGTCCTGCCAGAGTACTGCTTTTCTCTTCAAAACACACGCAACGCTCATTCCACCAACACCTACGGGGTAGGGGAGGGGGTGAGGGGAAGGGGGAGAGACGGCGAGAAAGAGAGAAGGAAAAGAAAACATGAAATCCTCACAGCTTCAGCTTTACATATTAAATAACACACCCATCTTGTGACTGGCAGGGAAACATCACGATGCCAATTCTGACGCCTTTTAACACAGTTATTTGCTCCATTAGCCTAGCAACTACAATACCATATAAAAATACACGCTAGTCAAATATCCTACATTTTGCGCTGCAAAGTGTTATCAGTATACGCAAGATTCATGTAAAGTGCCCATTACACTGAAATCAGAATGCCAATTTATGCAATGGACAAAACACCGACTGGAGGGCTGCCACAGAAAATTGCTAGAAAAAAGCCCCCCAAAAACTCGATGGAACACAAATTACACCATCAGTGCCTGCCATGCTTGTTTACAACTGACAAATTACAAGGCAGATCTTCAATCAATACACGAGTCCCACTGTATCACGACGTGTTCACTCAGTCATGCAAAACATCAAGGCAACAGGTTTTTTTCCAAACTCAAACTTAAAATACTGGATTTCTGCTTATACGGTTAATTAAGTCTCAAACACAATGTGTACTCTTCCTGCAAACTCAGAAGCTGGCTTTGGTCACAAAATGATAAAACACACTGGCATATTTTGTACGAGATTCCCTGGAGAAAGAGTAGCTAACCTCTCGGTGCCCGGGATCTCAGTAGAACCTTCCAGAGCCGGAGCAGCCAGCAGAGCCGGTCCTGCTGTCGACAGCACCAGGGGAAAGCTGGACAAGTCGTAGAAACCGTCCGACACTAAAAATACCCCAAATGCCTTGTATACACCCAGAATCATCTGCCTGCAGGAGGACGACTGGCAGACTAGGTTGGCAGCAAATCACTAATTTACTACCTCCCCAAATATTTTGGTAGCATCCCAGCAGCACAAAACCACACAAGTTAGTTTGTTATTTTAAGACAACATTATCTGCTGACGCTCAGAGCAATAAAGACATTACACCTGTGATCAGAAAAGTGTTTTCTCCCCATTATGCAATGCTCAGCCAATGCAGAACGCACATACAAATCAAATTTGGTTTTAAAATTTGGTATAGTCAGCATTATTATATTTTAAAAAGATTGCTAGTTTATGACTTCAGTTACCTAAATGCAATGCCACATATACCACGGAGTTGTAAGGATGAAACTGGGGCGGGGAGGGGGGGATGTTCAGCCCTTATGGATTCCCCCCACAGCTGCATACCAGCAGGAGAATGCTTTTACTATTGTACCTTGGTGGCTGTAAACCTTGGCCCTGATCCGCACAGCAGCTCTGACGGCCTGAATAGCGGCTCTGTTTCCTCTCTGCTCATCGTAGTAGTTTTGATCAACAGTCAACTACTACAAGCAACTTCCAAGAACAATTTTCTAACACTGGAGAAAGAAAGCTGACACAAAATCCAATTCCTATTCAAGTTTGTCCCACTAATTGAAAGCAGTGCTAATATTCAGAAGAAAAGGACTGTAAGAACTGCAGAGATAAGATTTTTTTTTTAATTGCACCTACAACATGCATTTGTTGCCACATACGCACAGAGCCTCCATGACCACATAAACAAGCAACTCTGCAAGGCTTTTTAGACATTCAAAGACCTTCACAACTTAAATAGCCATAACATTCAACACAACTAACTCCCCTGTCTTTCAAAAAGTCTGGAAGTCACCACTTTCCCCAAATACTTCATAAAACATTGTGACAACACCTGATATTACTAAACCTTCACCAATTTTTAAGACGACAATATTATATTGGCATTTTCCTGTTAGTTCCCCTTTAATAAACATTATCAAAATTCTGCAGTAACATGAAATGAAGCAATAAAGCTCCTCTATGCAATAAGAAAAAAAAAAAACACAACTAATTATTGGTAAGACATTCAAATATCACCCAGTCAGGGTGTCTATTAATTGCAGACAATGAAATCCGAGCAGCCTCTACGAAAGGAGGTTACAAGCTATCTCAGGGCAGTCTTTAAAACAAGAAAAAAAAAAAAAAGAAGATACTATGAATCAACAAAAAGTTTCAAGTACCTATATATTGTGATAAGCTCCTGTTCCTAGTGGAAACAGCACAAGGTATAAAGTTGCGAGTGGAAGTCCGCACAGGACGTTACTTTCATCCCTCAAAAGGCAGCGGGCCACAAGGTCCCTCTGTTCACTGGCACAAATTCCTTTCTGGTTTAATTTGCATGCAAATCGTTAATAATTCATTTACTATAAAAACTGGGGTCTTGTTGAGACTCTAGAAAATCTCAGTCAAGGTACTATGAAGATCTGCACAAGTGCCTCCTGCTCCCAGACGCTTCCTCTTTCATCTAACACAGACAAGGCAGCTCCAAACACGAGCGAAAAACTTGGCAAAGGCGACATTTTGAAAGGGAGCAAAGGGGAAAAGAGCATTCTGGGTAGTTCAAGTTTAGTTCCAAGACGTGTTTTTATAGAAATGCCATGTTAAATGTAGCGGACAGCTGAATCCTGTCATTCAAAGCACACAGAGCATCAGAAATATGTTAAGTCACCTACACAACGCACATTCATTAGCTAACCAGCAGCTGCAAGACTTGTCGCTGCTAATGGCTACTAAGATCCTTCTCATTCCCAAACTCTTAGTGAAAAATATATAATAAACTTTTTCCTAGGTAAACTATTTGCTGGGAAGAGTTACATATTTACAAACAAAGGCTTCTACACTGCTACAAAGCACACAGTTTTCCTTCTCCCTTGATAAAAACACAGCATGTAAATAAACTGTTCTGTGTTATCATTACAAGCAAAATACTTTAGATTATGGGAGGTTCCACAAGCAACAAAAACTTCGGAGACATCTCCAAGCAAGTTTTAAGCACCAGTGGCAAGGATACTTTAACCCGCACAGAGCACACCTACTTGTTCAGATCTTCACTGCTCTTATTCAATATTCCTCTAAAAATAACAGACAATATTAAAAAATTACATCAGCACAAGATACGTCTTTCAAAAAGTTCAATCACGAACTAGAAGAGAGTTTAGGTTGGGTGGGTTTTGGTTTTTTTGAAAGTTAGACTTGAAATTAAAGCACAGCTATTGTTTGAGAGCTGTGTGGCCTACAAGAACTTTTAACGTTAAACCTTGCGTTTTCCTGAAAACCTGGGGAGACGCAGCACGAAGCAGGTAAATTGATCACTGACCGAATTGCTTAAACGGGCATTAAAACATTGTAAGACAAATGTTACCCCTTACCCCACCTCCTTCACTGTTAATAAAGGAAATTCCTTACTCATGATCTGCCTAATAAAATCTCTGCTCAGAACAAAGTTATTAAACATTGACTAAAAAAAAAAAAAAAAATCAGGGTATTTCTCAGGTTGGGGCAAGAGACAGACTCTTAAAATTACAAGTTTGCAATTAAAAAGGGCCAAACACTTTTATTACGTGAAAACTAGATAAAAACAAGGAAGAAAAAAAAAAAAAAAACAACAACACACAAACACAAAACCCCCAGGGTCACCCAGCACATCAAAAAGTATTGTCTGCATTTTCCTTCCCTCTCACTTGCGAGGCACCGTCCCTCTCCTCTGTCACGGACACCGAGGCTCCCCCCAGCCCTGCCGAAGACCCCCCCAAGGCCGGGGGAGAGGGGGAACCCAAACACCCCCACACACCACCACGGGCCCGGGCCGGGCCCCCCGGGGCAACAAAGCGGGGCCTCGGCCCTCACCGGCGTGCCGGGAT
>NW_009598713.1:0-16265 GCF_000690535.1 Cariama cristata
TTGTCCCTGAGGGCAGTTTCCCAGGGGGAAATAAAACTTCTCTGGCTCTTTTCCACCTTACTGTGCTTGTACTTTAGATATTCTCCTGCTCCATGGATTGTTTTCAAAGTCAAGAAGTTAAGCATTTGTACTTGAAAAGGCAAATTTTGGGAAGAGTCTGAAAGGGAGGATAAAGACACACACAAAGGCAGACTGAAAGAGATGATTAAAAGATATACTCCCAAAACACAGCTAGGCGCCATGTGCAGTACTTTTAGAAAACAAACAAACAAAAAAGGCATGATTTTAAGACAATTAGGAATAGAATCCATTTCTGAAATAAAAACCAGAATATGTACCTTCAGATGAAAGTTCTTGATCCTCACTACAAGTGTAGTGATCTCACAGTAGCAACACTAGACAGGGTTGCTGCGTGTTGTGGCTTAACCCCAGTGGACAGCTAAGCACCACACTGCTGCTTGCTCACTCCGCCCCCCAAACCCTTACCCTCAGTGGGATGGGGGAAGAGGAAAGGAAGAGTAAAAGCAAGACAGAAGTTGTTTAAAAAGTGAAGGAGAAATGGAAGAAGAAAGAAAGGTAACAAAACAAGTAATGCAAAGGCGATCACTCACCATCTTTCATGGATAGACCTATGCTTAGCCAGTTCCCAAGCCAAAAAAATAGCTAACTTTCCCAGACCCTCTCCTCTCCATTTTTATTGCTGAGTTTGATGTTACATGGCATGGAATATCTTTGGGTACTTTGGGTTATCTGCTTGGTTGTGTCCCCACCCAACCCCTTGCACACCCCAGTCTGTTCATTGGGAGGCAGAGTGAGAGACAGGGGCAGCCTTGGCACTGTGCAAACACCATTCAGCAATAGCCAAAACAGTGTTATCAGCCTTGTTTTGATCACAGATCTACAACACAGTGCCACAGGAGCTGCTATGAAGAAAATTGTCTCTATTCCAGCCAGACGCAGTACACAATGTCAGGACCTATTTTCCCTTCTTTCTCATAACAGTGTTCTAAAATTGGAGTAAGCTTCCTTATTTCCTGGTAATATTAACTGATGCTTGTAACGTTTTAGTTTCATGGAATAGTGGCTATATAGGAGTGTACTATATAACTCAAAAACAAAAATTGGAATGAGTAGCAGGTCTTGTGCTAGTTATTTCCACAGAACCTTTTTTTCTTTGCCCACCTTGACCAAAGTGGCTGCCGGATCCCAGCAGATGATACTATTGAAAACGATTTATTACCTCAGTGGCAGTACATCAATATATTCTACTGCAGCCAGGTACCTTTCTGTTCCTCTTGTGTATCTCCATCTTCAGCTGCACAAGAACTCTTGTGTAAAAACTCTTGGACATTTTCTAAAAAAGCTCTACTCTTGTACCTTACAATCACACTTAATTACCTTGCTAGTGAATTTCAATACCCAAGCTAGTGTATATCAGATATGCTTCAAAGGGGGGCAAATTCTTTTTTAATTTGTACTGATGTCAAAAGAACAAAGTAGAAATTTTACATCTTTAGAACACCAACTCATTACAAAATTACACTCCACTTAGTTTGTAAAGTAAGGTGGTGATATTTGAATCACATGCTGGGAAATGGAAACGATGGAATTAATTGGAGAAATCTGGACGGCTTCCCAATTTATGTATCACACTTTTAACCAGTCCACAAAAAAAGGCTGAACCAGAAGCCAATTACTTTATTTAGGATAAGTTTGCTGAAGATTTCATTGTTTTATGCAACAAAATAAAGCAAGATTTCCTTTCTTTCCCTCTTGTGTTTCTGAACTCTCTTTTCCTTAGTAGCATTAGTGGTGCATGATGATGAGAGAGTGATGTGATATGCTGGTGCCAGGTGGTCATTTTCTTTTAATTTAGGTTCCAGGTATTGGACCTGGCTGCTTTACAGTAATTATTAGTTGCTTTTACTTCTCCAGCTAAAGGAAATTTTAGTACCCATTACAGGAAAGATTTTTAAACAAGGTAATTAGCTATTTATCAGTAATTGTTGCAGTAGAATAAGAAAACCTTTCACTGTGCTATCTGATGTATTTTCTCTCTAATCTCTGGTATAGATTCTCAGCTGTGTTAATTGGCCTAGTTTGGTGGAAGCCAAATTAAGTTGTAGTTTATATGCCTGAGGATCTGGCCTATCCTTTTTTCCCTTTTACCAATCAACATTATTACCTTGTTTCATGCTTTCTTTTGATCTGCATTTGTGGGTTTTTTTGCTGTCTGCTTTGATGAACTTTAACCACAAAGAGTAACTATTCTAAACATTATTTTTAAAGAGGTATATATGTGCACACATCTGAAATAGCTTTTGTTAGGGAGTATCAGCTTTGAAAAACCAAGACTTCAGAAGTCCAGAGATGTGGCAATTAAACTTCCATGCATAAATTCATTGTATTGTCTCCTCACTTGAGACATCTAGAGCCTGTTCTCATTTAGAGCACTTGACATTTTGATAGCCTTTGCATTGTAAGCCGGTTTCATTTTATCTCATTCAACACCTAGTTCAGTCTAATGTCATTTTTATATTAGAGAAACAAAGACTGAGGGCAGCTTGGAAAAGTTTAATTTCCAGATTATGGAGAGCATCATATAGGAAATCTCTTCTAAAGGCAAGAAGACGATCCCATTCTTGCAGCAAAACTTAGATGTTTTACACATAACATAATCCCTTTCTTTGTTACATCTTTTGGTATGTACCTTCCAGATGCTGAAGTACACTAAAAGAGTTGTTTAATGACCTCATTATAACTCTAATGCATTTGTGGAACATCAGTTCTCAGAATCAGAAAAGAACCTCTCCTGCTTTTGCTCCTTCTGCAGAGTTTTATACTCCTGCCCTTTGGACTATTCAAGTCTTAATCCCCAATTTCTAAAACTTTTGCTCTCTGCATTCCTGACCCTCACTATCAGTGGAACTTTCTTCTGAGTGCAGCAATATGCATTATCTTTCAAACAATACCACAATAGGAAATCTAAAAATTCACATTCAAGTTCCACAGAGCAAGCCCTAGTCCTGTACAACCAGCCTGTGACCCCAAACCTCAAGCTCCAGTATGGCTTCTTGAACTCCCTTCCTCTCCAGCTGACCCAGTGCACCTACTGGAACCCTGCAGAGTAACTTGAATTCTAGATGACTCCAGGATGTTGTAGCTAAGGTATGATGGCAGTCAAAGGCTGGGTACCCCACCTAATTCTCCATGCAGTTTGTGTGGGCTAAATATGCACAGATACAAGAATTTATTTACAGTCTAAGTTAAGAATTAGCAGCCTCCTAGTTGTTATTAGTCTATTTGCAATGATACTAACATTTTTAGTCCAAAGAATCCAGTTTGCTAATTCTCAATAGTACTACAGTTAACACTGACATATTGCAAACTTTCTAGCATCTACCCTTCCTTGGGTGTTATACTAACCCTTTCAGTATCCCTCTGGATACTAAGGTGGATGGTACTAGTTTTCCTTGCGAAGAAGGTGGGAGGGGGGTTAGTGAGTCATCAGCTGCATTTCTGATTCTTCTCCAGGAGGAGTATAATGTTGATAACAGGAGGTTTCTTCCTTTTCTGAGAGGTAACTGATTATTGATAATACAAAAATGATTGAATTCTCATTCTCATACTGGGTTATTCGTTGTTTAGTACACTATACATACTTAGCAGTCTATTCTTAGAGAAGTACTGTAATTACCTAGCATTTGGGATGTAAATTTTACTGATTGAGTTTCCTAAATGAGAGTTTATTAAAACAGCAGTGATTTTCTTCTGAGGATTATTTTCTTATTAATTATTGGCCTGATCCAAACTATGCTTAAATGTTCTAAAAAGAGGGGAGAAAAATTAAAGCTGCATACAGCAGAAGAAAAAAAAAATCAGCTGATGTTGTGAATAGTATACATGTATCATGTCAAATCCATCGGAATTTGCTTGATTCCATACTTTATTTCCACCATCATTATCATATTATTTGTGTAACAAAAAGGTACAGTTAGTACTCCTTCGTAATTTCTTCTCTTCAAAGAAATTCCACCCCATGAACTTCATCAATATGTACAGTATTTCTTTGTGACAGTGTCATTTAGTGTGCTGAGAGGCCCATGCTAGTAAGAACAAATGAGATTGTATTAGTGTCATTACTAATTGAGTTCTAATGTTGGTGTTTGTTAACACAGAAGGAAACACAGCACTACAGCCAAGACTTTCCTATTAAAAATTACAACATGCATGATACTAAAATTGCAGTTCAATCAGGAAGGTAGCGTATAGTTTCTCTGTTACGTTTACATCCTTTATTAAAAATAGCTTAGTTATAAGTTCTGTCAATTTACTAAAGAACAACTTAATATTACAAAAAAGATCTGTTAAATACTGTTATTGTAGTAGGTGTTTAAAGTAATAGTCTTAGATAACCCTTTACCATAATTGTGGACTGTAGTATTTACACATTTTAATTGATTTGCATGTCGTTTGCTTGTTCTAGCTGGAAAATATCTATTCGATAGCATTCATGTCTTAAAGTCAGTGAATTCAGTTGCTTTTCTCTTGTGCTGTTCCTGACTGAGTCAACAATGTTGTGCTGGTAACCAAATACAATGGATGCCTATGATTTAGAAAATCTGATATGATAAACAGGAATATAAAACAATTACGTACAGAAACGTGTAAATTCTGTCAAGGTACACATGTCTTACTGGTAACAGTTTATGGGAGATTCTGTCCTTTAGAACTCTTTCCATGAGAAATACATAACTAGAAGAGCTGATGCTTTTGATCTTGTAAGTTCATCCAGGCCTCATCAATCTTCAAAACTTTTGCTTTTGGGTGTTTTCATGGATAAAGCACATTCACCATTGTAATTCTTATAAATGAGACACTCTGGGACTATTCTTATTGATTAGACATATTATCCTGCTATGAGTAGGCAATTGCATCTTGCAAATTGTACAGAAATGTAAAATTCTAATAAAAGAAAATCACACAATACTGTGCGATGCAATGTTTCTTTGGCTTTTATTTAATGACATAATTGACCAGGTGATCAAAGAAATTAGTAGACGCTGTGGACTAGACCTGAATGAGAATAAAGATGTCCAATACATGATTTTTGGAAAAGAAAAAGAAGAATAATGAATAAATAAAGTAGAACTGAAGTTTCAGTAAGCTCAGAAAACCACTAGGTAAAATCTGACATCTAAGGGGAAAAGGGATTTTGGAGGGGCTGAGAGTTACTTAAGGAAGAAATATTAAGACTAAAAGCAAAAACTATCCTAAAACAAAGAAGGCATAGGAAGATTAGTGAAGCACCAAGTAGGCTAAATAATGAGTTCCTCAATGACTTGATCATGAAAAAGAAGTCTATAGGAAATAAAAAAGGAGTCAAAGTATTAAGAGTGTAAATATCAAAAAATAGCACAGAAAAATAAGCGAAACATCAAAAGACCTGATACAGCTAGCAAGACATGAAGAATAAAAGGAAGGATTCTGTAAGTACATTAGTAGTAAGAGATACATGAAGGAAGGAGATGGTCTGCTTCTCAGATAAGGAAAATAAATGATAGCTGATGTTTTTAGAAGGTCAGAGTGTTAATATCTTTTCGGCATCAATCTTAACTAAAAAGCTGTGCTGTGATAATTTAAAAGCAACTAACATTAGTGGCGAAGGAAAAAGGAACTTGTGATAATATAGGGAAAAAAGAACAGAGACTTCTTCCCAAATCAGATGCTTACATGTCAGCTGATCTGGAAGAAATTCACATAAATTACTTGAGATAATTCATTGAAGCCATTTGAGTCATCAGTCGTTATCTTTGAAATAGGTGGCAGATTAAGGTCCAAACAAGTGCAAAATGGCAAGCATATTGAATATTTTAAGAAAGAGGAGAAAATGACAGGCTGGGCTTATGAATTAGATTGGAACAAATAATCAAACAATTAAACTGTTTATAAACACATAAAAGTAGTAAGAATATTGATAGTACAGAATTATGAAAAAAATCATGTCAAAACAATGCAATTTCCTTTTGTTACATAAGGTATTGTATTGATACGTGTGAGGCATTAGATATTGTATATTTCTTGATTTTTTTTTTATAAAGCATATAATATCATCTAATAGCAGGATATTCTTACTAGTAAGCTGAAAATATACTCTAGAAGAAACTATTGTAAGTATCCTAAAGAATCATATCCAGAAAGTATTTTTCAGTGGCCCACTATCAAACTGGAAAGATTCATTGAGAGTGATGATGTAGAAAGGACATTAGGAAAAAATTACTGAAGGTAAGTTTCACTGGAGAAATAATCTTGGACTGTTATGGAACTTCATCACTTCTATGGAATTTCTTCACGTCTAGGAATAAATTAACTGTACTTACCTCAGAAATAGTTTCAATAAAGTTGATCTTTCCATGGAACAGACAATAGGCTAGATTTTCTTTCAGAGCTTTAAAAGCTATTAACCTTGAAAGTAAAATGTTCATATTTTTCCAAAAGAAAAAAAAAAACCCACCTGATTTTATTTTCCACATGTGAATTAATAAGATTAAGTTCTTTATGCTTTACTTTTGGGCTAAACTTGTAGTAATTTCTGTCACTTAAACACATTTCCTAGTCCAAATTCCATTTTTGAAATTGAATTTCCTGTAATTGATTATTCAGAAGGTTTGAGAAACAAATAGTATATGTACCCTGATCCATTTACAGGTTTTCACAGCTTGAAGAGTCATTGCTTTGTCCTTGAAACCTATGGCTTTGAACCTACAGTAATAATTAAAGAATAGTTTTTAAAAATGTATGACTTTGTATCATACCTTCCTAACAGTATTATACTTAATATTCTGATATCTACTGCATTTGTATTTCAGATCTCCTTGGACTGTTCTTTTTGAAGTAGGGTAGGTGACCATTGTCTTTTCTCCATTGCCCTTTAAACAGAGACCAATCTCTGATTATGATAAACAAACAGGGCTGATCATGAGACTTCAGATCTAGATGTGATTACCTCAACTCATTTATGTTGAGTATGTGTACAGAATTTAATTATAGGAAGGACTTTTGTGATCTTCACTACTAACAAAATGGTGCTGGAAAATTGTGCCTCTCTAGGATTTACTTCAGTAGTGTTAAATCTTAGATGTATATATCTCAAAGTATTGATCATTCATAAAATGGATGATGAGCCAGACATAAAGCAGGTGTGAGTTGTTTGTTTAATATCCCTTTCCCATTCTCTCATCCTTGCCCTCAAGGTAACAGGCATGCTGAAATGCATCGAAATGTGTCAGTGAATCTCCAACTAAAGTGAAATGCTCTGAAATAATTGATATTTATGATCTTGGTTTATTTACAAATAGGCATGCTATAACATGAATAATAATTTCCATGTCCCTTCCAGGTATGAAGTTTAAGCAGAAACTCACACCTCAGTATTACTCATCAGTGATACTCATGCAGTTGACCCAGAAATTTTGGATGAGGTTTAAAAAGCAGTGTCTGTCCAAAATACATTTTTTGGCTTTTTTATTGGAGGCTTTTTGTTCTTCTTTCAAAAGTGGAAAATATGTGGAGATCACATATCATGTAATGATCAGCTATCTATCCTGTGACGGTCTGTTTTAATATGAAAAATGATGGCAGAAATGCAAACAATAAGTGGTTCAATTAAGCCTGTGAGTACTGTTATCAGTGCTTCCTTACTCAGAAACACTATTATCATTGGCATTAGCAGCATTTTTCAATAGAGAATCTGGAAATGGATGCTGAAGTAATGTTGTATACTTTTGAATGTGAGAAATGCTAACATCCCTGATCATGTAAGATGATTCAGTTACTGCTGTTAGACATGTCCAGAAATCTCCCTAACTGCCAGTTAACAAAGACGGAAAAATTTCTTGTGCAATAAAGACCCTGTAACACCTTTGGTCCACAGGAGAACTGTCAGCAGAGTAAGTTTATACAAGTTCAGAAAATCATCTTTATGTTGGAACAGTGTATGATTATTTTACTTCTTGATTGTTGTGTAACATAATGAAAATAGGGTAAATAGTCTCTCAGTAAAACATGATTCTGACACAGAATCATCTCTCCTCTCCTTCCCCCCATTCTCCCCTAAAAAAATATTGGGAAACCCCAGAATGTGGTATCGGAGTGTTTCTAAAAAAAAAAAAAGGCTGCAAAAATTTGCTATCTACCTTAAGAATGAGATAACAGCATACCTCCTTTTGCAGTGTTTTACATTTTCTAGATTTATCCCCAAAATGAAAATGCAGCCTCTTTTTGCACATACTTCTTATTACAGGATTAAAAATGTAATTGAATTACACAGGTCAAATTATTAGCAGCATACAGGCAACTTGATTGGTGCACTGGTTTGGATATTTGTACAATGCAATGATTAGCCATGGTATATCCACCCTGAGCTGCTAAGTCCATGAGCATCTCCTTGCAGTTTGTTGTCTTTCAGTATCCATTTTTTAAATCAGCTAGGTCATAACATTTTTCTTAAGTTTTCTTTTGATAATCTTCAACCTTTAGTAATGTTGGTTTTTGTAATCTTTAACTATTAGTAAGGTCGAAGATGCAATTATTTCTATCAAAGAGGTGTGTGGGGGGATTAAATTTGTGGTAATTGTAAAAACAATAAACACTGTTGAAATGGAATACTTACAATGCCTGCCTTAATACCAGTTTTTCATCCTTGAAGGAAATGTATTTCTCAGGAAATTAGGACTACCTGTTTATCTCAGTGGTAGTCTAACCACTACATGCTATGTAGTTATTGGTAAGTGAGTTAGTCTTAGGTAAAGGGAGTAGTATGGATAAATATCTAGAAAGTAGTCCGCTAAAAAGAGTTATCCAGCTGATTTGATTAGTCTGCACCATGCTTTCTGGGGAAGGAAGCAAAATCAACCAAAAAGAAAATTTGGTGCGGCATCCTTGTGTACATTTATTAATTTGACCTAGCAGGCTGATGCATGCGTATGTCATCAAATGTAGCTGTCATATGGGCAATTCTCTTGCACTCTTCCTGTGTTTCACTCAATTATTTTTTAAAACATGTAGATTCACCAAATCCAGGTTCCATCTCCTTTCCACTGACTCTTATATTGCTTCCTTTTCCACTCTGACTAGCACTTAACCAATTCAACAGGAATCATGCTGGATTTTGTTCTTACTCAAATGAGCAGGCATGCTGAATCTCGAGGAATCATGCTGACGCATACTGATGTTAAAATATTTCTGCACATCATAATTACAGTGCCAAAAATCATGGCTGCATATTGCTCATATGCATTTGAGACCATGATGGTCATGTTATGAGGGACAGAAATGTGTCAGTCTGCTTTTCTGTAGGAAAAATAGTGTGAGGTCCTCTCTTCACTATTGGAGGTTATATCCATGTATCCAAACTCAGTGCAAAGCCAGTCGTCTTATCCGAGTTGATCTGATTTGAGAACTTCTATTAAATGCATTCCTAATTCTCTTCTCCAAAGTGCTCTGATGCTCTTTCTTGTGTCACAGGTATGTCACAGTACAGGTGAAGGGCAATGTGATCCTAGTGACTATTCCCTGCAGCCTGGATGAAGTAGCTGCAGGTCGTAATATTCTTTACATATCCGTGAAAAGCCTGGGGCCATTTCTGTTCTGTTCCTGGTGAGCCAACCCTGAATATCCTCAATCTCATAGTGTGCATGCTATAGATTACTAGTTATTTTTTTGTTCTGAAACAGGCTTGTACATCTCCAGTGAAATATGGCCTTATTTGCAGTAGGACAGGTAGAATAATTCAGAAGGATTATTCCTCAGAGGTCAGCCAGTTGGAAATATGGAGCAAAGTTTTCGGTGAGGCTATTCTGACAGTGTACACACTGTAGTAGTAATTAGGGTTAGGAAGGCAACAATAAAAGCAGCAGAAAGGAAAAAATAAAAATCTGTCCATTTAATGAGTGGAGGAGCTAGTTTTTTCTTAAGCAGTGAATGTTCTCTGTGACTTTTTTTGGCTGACTGAACTGTGATCAGGCACTCTAACTCATCATCTGGTCATCAAAAGTTCTCAAAACCCGACACCTCCTCATTGCTGCTGCCTATTCACAGAGCTGGAATTCTGTAAACCTTTGCAGCTGATTCAAGTATCCTCTACACCCAGTCAAATTAGGAGTAACTTAAAGTGAAATCACTTGATCCATACCAACATAAGAGTGATAGCCAATTGGAGTTATGCTTAAGAACTGAAGGATGGAATAAGCTTCAAGGAGACTGGAGAGATCAGATGGATGAAAACAAGTAAGGATGTTGATCAAGAATTGTCAAGCTTCAAAATGCATGTTTTAAACAAGGTATTTTTCATTAAAAATATCCCATTTATTGGAAATGCATTTCTTACAGGATAAGATACTAAAGTTTTCCTTTAGACGCTTCTGAAACTTAGTGTAACTAGATTAAGGAAAAGTAGGTATCACAAAACTGCTTTTCTTAAGAATGAGGTATAGTTTCTTCCTGAGGATACTCTACAGTGCAATAATGTAGTATACAAAAGGTATCATGGAGAAAAAACCTGTAGATTTTGGGGGTAGGGGGTGTTGTTTGTTTTTTATTGGCCCAAATATGTGTTTCTTAAATGATACTGTAGAATGATCTTTAAAAGCCAGGACTTGTTAATGAATATCAACCTTTGCTAAAAGTGTCAGTTATCTTTCCTCTATATTTAGAGTAGATAATAGCTGTGATACATGATTCATCATGTGCAGTCTCCTTCATTATGCAAACACGAATAAACTCAGATATAGTAAAAACTGAGATTAGTCTTTATGCCCTTTATTCTGAATACAAATACCTTTTCATTGCTGACATTGAGGAATCCCAAAGAAGTAATACAAATAAAGACAAACAGATATGAGTAGCACATTATGAATAATGCATAATTAAAAGGTTCCATTTTTCTTCAAGAACAGAGTGACATGAATGACCTCTCACACTTTCAAATAGTGTGAAAAGCTTCCAGGAAAAAAAAAAAGCCTTCTCATTATTGTACATTATTTAAATTGACGTGATCCTTTAAGATAGAGCTAGTATTGGTGTGTGTTGTTACAGTTGCTGGTATTGCATGAAAGGTTCTGTTTTCAGTTGCTCATATCTTTACAAATCTGCAAAGGACTAGCCAATATTTTGGCATGAAAATTCTGCTAGAGGATAATTCCCTGCAATCCTAAATTCCCTTAATATTAGACAATTGACAACATAGTGAAGTAATTTCCAGAGAGAAAATCATTATGGAATGTTTTGTTTTATTGTGGCAAAGACAGCGACAATTTTTTCTTTAAAAAGTGCCAACAGCTGATGTTTTAGAACTGGAACGTGATCTTTGACGGATCATTTTTGGGGTGAAAGTGCTCACTGTTGGCAAAGTTGCCTGGCTTTGAAAAATTGCATACTATTCAAACTGGAATTGGGTCAAGCTGGACCATTTATAGGGCTTAGAGATATCAACACAAAAAGACTTGTTCTCATTGTAATCTTACTTAGAAACTGAGATGGAAACCAAGACGTTTGAGCCGATTCATTTCCCTGTCTCTGAAACTCACTGGCTAGTCAATACAGAAAATGAGAGTCCACTGTTGCTATCAGTTAATTGCAGTTGCATGCAGGAGAGTTGTAAGTAGTAAAGGCGTGGCTGTTAGCAGGTTGTACGTCACTGGTGAGACTTATGGTAGAATATCCTATGTTAAACTTGGACCTTCATTTTTTTCAAAACATTACAGAAATGGAGATCATACAGAAAAGAGGTACAGAAACGATTTGAGGAGAAGGGAAGATTTTAGTGAGAGATGTAAAGCTCCATATGTTTGGGTTAGCAAAATGAGTATTAGCTTGTCATGGTGAAGGTCTCAGAAACTGACCTGCAGTCAAGTGAATTATGAACAGCTACTTGGGAAGTGGACTTCTCCAAGACAGTTAGACTATATAGCTGATTACAATAGCAGAAGTTTATCCCTCTGTAAAACCCAAACTATATTAATCTTCCTACATTCAGATTATGCTATTATGAGATTTGCTCTATTTTGCTTTTGCTTTCCTGGTAAAGAAAATAGAGCTGTTCATATTCAGAACTTGTTTTCCTTTACAGAGATTTTCTGCGTTAGTATATAGGTTTTCTCACCATATGAATGATATATTCGATGACTCTGTTTTATTTTTGTAGCTGAAAACTTTGATAAAACTACTGTAAGCAATGTAACAAATGTACATTCACTTTCTAGCTTGATCCACAATTACATTTATAATGATCGATACGTAGAAAAATGTTCTTGAACCTCAATGTACATGCAAAGATCATCAGATGTATTTTATAGAATTGACTCTAAGATGATTTTGTAATACTTTTCAACATACAGGATACTTAATTCCTTGCAAATTGAACTCAGAATTTTGTCAACACTACCTACTTGCAGTTTGAATTTTGCCAGTTCATAGCTGAACTTTGTGCACTTTGTGAACTTTGATAATTGCAGATAGGCATTTACCTGTCTTCTGCATGCTCTCAGAATGTGCAATTCCTTCACTTGTATTTAAAAGGTATTTTGAAAAGCTTCTGTTTTGGAGATGAAGATTAAAATCACAACCTAGCAGTTTTGATCTGTCACGTAGCTAATTCATTTTTATCTTTGCCTTCTGACAAATATGCACTATATTCTTCTTTCTCCACACTGAGAAACATTTATGTTTCTGTTGTTTTGCAGGAAGCTCCATACATACCACATGACTGACAGTACGGGATTTTTGGCTTGTCAGCTGCACACACTTGTCTGTTTCAGAGTATGGCAAATTACTTTGCTCAGGACAGAATGCACAGTGTCAAACATTCAAGTACAAGTAGAAATAAGAATACTCATAAGCCTAGTTCTTGTAGGCTCAAATTCTCTATCTGTGAAGATAAGACAATTGACATTGACAGTGTGAAATAAGTTATCCTAAATGTAGCCAAGTAGACCTTAATATAGTAATTTAAAACTTTTTTTTTCTTTTGTAAGTTGCTTAAGTTTATTCAGAAACCATAAACTCAAAAAATTGGCATGAGAACGATGCTTACTGCCGTACTGCAAGCCAGGTGAATTGCATGCATTTTTAATTGATGTTTTCTTGCACAGTTGCTTGGTTTTTCTTTTCCCTATTAAAATTGTTGATGTGACTGCGACCCACTTTCTTCTAAAATACAGGAATTGAAATGTTTACATCAAGATTTCTCAAATACATATTTGCAAAAGGTCTAAGTTAAAGACATGGAACAAATAATTGTGAGGGTTGCTTTTATCAGAAAAAATAATTAAAAGGCTGTACTGATATGCTGCATTTAAATGTTAATATCTGGACATTTTCAGACATGCCTTGCAAATGTTCTAAAATTAAGCAAGTTCACTGGATAGCAGAATTCAGCCAACAAAATTTAAACAGACCCACTGACTTTAATTGTTTGGGTTTTTTTAATTATCCTGTATTTGGAACTATATTGCTCTTTCTTCTGTCGGATCCTGCTTCTCTTTTAACATCAATAGGCTTTTTATCTTCATCTTTTATGAAGATACCAATTCTTAAAATGTTTATGCATGTTAATTTTGTGCACTGACATTGTTCTGAGGACAGATAAGTACATGCAAAATATTTTTCAAGAAGGAAAAAGAATCAAGTTCCTAGTGAAGCGGTGGAATTTTATCTTGGCTATTAAAATGGGACTGACACATACAAAAATGTCTGAACTTCTCTATTTATCAGTACTTTTCAAAGCAGTCAACCGTTGCAATCTGAGACAGTTACAGCCACTGCTTGCTAGGTCTACACAGGTATCATATTTGTAACCATTAATACGCAGACAGGAGGTGATTAAATGCGCTTGTGATAAAATGTGACACCATATTATAAATGAGAATGGAAAATGAATTTATAACCATAAATCATGCATTAAAATATATGTGACAAGCTCAGACTGATGAAGACAATGCAGAAATAACAAATACTGTATATGTCAGTTTCATCATAAAAAAAGAGATGTTTTCTTCTTGTAATGTTCTATTTTGTGTCTGGTTTTTGTTTAAATTTGCATGCCTCAGCAGAAAATAACAACAGAGATGTTGCTGTGGTACATTTATTAACATTTGGTGGGTATCAGTCAATATTCCTTTCTAACATTAATTAAGACCATGAAATACATGAAATTATTCTCTAGAAAATTTAATAAAAATGAAAGTTATCTTTTTTACCATAGTAAGCACTTCTGCAAAGTTGTGCTATAGAAAAAAGATTTCGTCCAATTAATATGAAGATATTTACCTGACATGTTGTAAGAGAATCCATTGTTCGTATAGCTTTATTATAGGTTCATAAAGTCACTGCCAAGGAGCCTGAAGGGAACTTTTGAGGTCATCTAGACATGTAGAACATCTTCCCAGTCCAAAAGAGGATTTCTATGTCCAAAACTTGGTCATTTTTCCTAGTCAATTTAATATGTATTTGTTAAAAGATTTGTTAGTATTCTCACTGAACTCAGGTATCTGTTTACAAGATCCCGGACTGAGCAGTCCCAGATCAACTTCAGTGTATAAACTGTTCTGTCTGTAAAATTAGTTAGGGACTTCAGTTTTTCTTGGTTCAGAGATTTTATCTATATCATTCCAAGCATTAAATCCTGAAGTTCTTTTCTCATTTCTTGCTTTAAGCACTCTGTATCTTCTGATTATTAATGCTGCACATGCACAGTTAGTCCAATGGGTTAAGAGTATGTCAGATTTGTCACATAGATAAAAATCACTGGGATACCTGCTTAACTGATATTCCATGGACAGGAGGCCTTTTGGAGATTCCAGGAGCCTGTTTAAAGCTGTTATGGAAATCTCAGACAATGTGTGTTGTCCTCAAATTTTGTGTAGAAGGAGGAAGTACTTTGGAAAAAAAATGAAGATTTATGTGAATCTAGTGCTGAAATAATTTACACCTTTTCTTTAGAGAAAATCTTGGTCCTTTAATTATATTTAAAATCACAGCATGGAAACTTTCATTAGATAAAGATAGGTACTGTACCTTTACAATACAGTGCAGTACTGTAAAGAATAACTCTCTACAGGATGTTAAAGTGAACTAAATTACTTTAATGTCTTTAATCTTATTTAACTATTTTTTACTGTTTCCTTTTATTTCCCTAATACTCAAAGGCACCAGTCAAGATTGGGCAGGAGTGTGTTAGGTGGTTCTATGAACATGGAAGAAAAGACAGTGTTTGGGCTGAAAATTTTCGAAGTGAGCTAGGCAGGACAGAAAAAAACAGTGTGGGAACAGGTGCAAGCAGATAAAGCTATTTGCCTAAGGTCACACAGAAGGTCAGGGGTAGAGCTTGGAGTAGAACTCACGATTTCTGACTTCCAATATTAGAGTCCTAATAAATAATTCATTTAATTTCTCTGTTTTTATCTGCTTGCAAAATTGTGATGAGCATGCTCTGACAATCTCTGAGTCATTCTGTATTCATTCAGGAATCCTTTTTTGTAAAAAAAGCTCAAATGCTGTTCGATTATGGCTGTCTAACATTCTAGATCCTAATTCATGTTTCACTGATCAATTGTATGGGAATGTAAGGCCTTTCTCCCACAGCATGCACACCTCATTTACAGTATTAGACCCTCCGAATTCAGTGGGGTTGAGGCAGGGTTGTGCAGAGGAGGAAACGGTCAGGGTTACTCAGAAAAAAAATGAAATTATGGTTATAGTTATGCTTCAGTGCTTGAAAGATGAAAGACATATCATTGTTGTTTTCTTCTGAATAGTCAGCATAGCACTAGTTTTAAATTAATTTACCGGAATTTAGGTAATAATAATTTTGAATGACCAAATATATATTATAAATATTTTTTTTCTTGAATAGCAAGTTTACAGTCTCACTTTTTGCAACTATTTCTCCTAGAAACATTCAGCCACTCAGTAATGAAAAAAAGTTACGATTGAAGTAAAATTTCTATTAAAATTCAAATGACTATTCATGAAACATACTTTATTTATTCTACTCTGATATTTATGTATTGAACAGAAATACGTATGTGCCCAGAAAGTCTGGATTAAATTTTGGAAGTGCATGACTGTAAATCTGTGGAAAAAATGTGGGAAAATTTGGCAGATTACTTTCTCAATCTATAGCTCTTACCTGGTTTGCGTTATGTCCTCCACCATTCTTATTTTTTCTTTTAGAAGAGAAAACGTTCTGGCACTTGCATAGTTAAGCT
>NW_009598713.1:16296-44719 GCF_000690535.1 Cariama cristata
TTCTGATTATTTTAGAAAACATACAAAACCCTAATTAACTAGGTAATGTTAAGCCAGATATTGTTTCTAAAATAAGAGTGAAAGGCAGGTACTCAGGGATGTAAATTTTCTTTACTGACTTGAGTGAACCCAGTTTACACAACTTGAAGATTTGGCCTTTGAAGTGCTTTCTAGCCAAGAGACAGCCACTAGTTTCTGTAACTGGCAACATTCACTTGTTAGGAAAAGAGTGTTTTCCTTCAGAGAAAAGAAGTCCTAACTCCAAAATAGTAACTACTCTCAATGTATCAAACTCTGTTGTAGGGCATAGTGAATGGAGAACCTATTAGAAATGAAATGATGAAAATGTTGAAAGTCACCATTTTGTTTTACTGGGATTTTCATTTCACATCTCAGGAAACATCCTGTGCCATCCCCTTGTGAAATTAGAGAAAATTATGACCTTTCAGTTTCATAGGGCAACTGAGTTGTCTAGTGATCACGGTTGCTTGTTGAATACTGCAGAAAAAACATTTGTTTTGTTGTATGCTGTAGGATCACATGATAGAACTACAGAATTCTTCTAGGAGGTGTCAGTGTACTCTCAGCAGATGAAGAACTCTGGAGAGAAGCTAACTGGCATGTCTTTCCAGGGGCTTTATGTCTGAACAGAACAAGCTGAAATGCAAATAGTAACAAAGTGGAGAAGGCGGCAAAAAACAGTTACAGGGAGAAACTTCCATCACACACATTTTTCGTATTAAATTAAGATTTCCAAACAGGAATAATCCTAGATGAACCATAATGGTGGCTACTATTTTCTTTAAAATTTTCTATTTCTGAAAGTTGTAGTACCATAATACCGAAGCACTATACATAGGAAATATATGCTGCTATTACCGATAGCTTTGCATACATCACATGAATGCAGCAGTGTTTTCTGTTGGATGTTTCTGTAATTTAATAGCTGATGAATGCATTTTATATTACAGAATAATATTTCTTTTTAAGATAGTCTTGGTAACTGCAGCAAAAGTGTCACGACAGATAACTGTCATGCTTAATTGTTCTAATTATACTGTGATCATTATTTAACAAAAATAAAATTACAGATTTTATGTATAATTGTTAAAGAAATTGAAATAGTAATTGTATACAATTAAAGAATAGGAATTCTGTTAAGTGAACTATATGTACTTATGTAGAGTATCATTATTTTGTCAAAAATATATATTAACTCTTAAGAGAGTGTGATGTTTTCAGGAAAAAAATTACTGTGCTGTTAACTGTTAGCTGTTAATAAGATAAATTGTTTCAAAATAGCCTCTAAGACGGCTTGATGTGTGTGTCACATTTTAGAATATGCATAGCTTATTTTCCTCAGCAAAGGAACTAGCTGTCATTTTATTCACATCTATATATTTTATCACCTTTTCCACTCTTGTGTTTGGATAAACATCAGTAGCAGTTCAAAGAAAGAACTTTACATACACATAGTAGAAATGTCTGAATACTTCTTCACACAAATAGAAAGGAATTTTCATCATCGTCAGCGGTTCAAGTTACTAATCTTTAGAACAGAATCTTGACTATCTTGACTATTCTGTTAATATTTATTATCTCCTTCAGCCTTCCTTCCTATTATGTATTTTGTAGATCTGTGTATGGCCCTTGTGCAAGGATAGCACACAAATTTGTGAAGCGTTGCATATTTTTGTGGGTGTTGGACTCTTCTCCCAAGTAACAAGCAATAGGACAAGAGGGAACGGCCTCAGGTTGCGCCAGAGGAGGTTTAGATCGGATATTAGGAAAAATTTCTTCACTAAGATGGTTGTCAGGCATTGGAACAGGCTGCCCAGGGAAGTGGTTGAGTCACCATCCCTGTGGAGGTGTTTAAAAGATGTGTAGGTGTGGTGCTTAGGGATGTGGTTTAGTCGTGGACTTGGCAGTGTAGGTTTACTGTTGGCCTCAATCTTAAATGTCTTTTCAAATCAAAACAATTCAATGATTCTGATACACCCCGTGTGTTCGGACACATGAAAAATCTTTTAAATAAAGTGAGGAAGAATTATTCTAACTGTTGTTTTTCCACAGTCTTAAGCTTTAATGCATGATGATGGAACTCTCCTTGCAGGCAGTCCTTATTTTTCCCTTTGAAGTGAAAGAAACACTTAAGAAAATGTTGTTTAAACTTGAAGAAACCTCTTCTATTTCTCATGTCTCTTATTCCAAATCATAATAAAGCCCAATTATCAACTCTGTTGATGATGTACAAAGTATGAAAAGAACTTGGAAAGAATTGAAATGAGTCCCTGAGATTAGCTATGTCTATTTCTGAATGTTGTAGGTCTTCATCCCACAGTCACATGGGAGTGCTTTATTTTCTTGCTCTGAGTAAAGTGAAAGCTTAGAAATATTATGTCATGCTGTGGTCTGAGTTTAAATAATGAATAACTAGTATCACCCAAAACAGTGGAACAAGATTTTTGTTCTTTAAATGCTGTTTTGGTTTTGGGATTTTTTTGCTTGTTTTGTTTTGTTTTTTTTTTTCCTAGAGATTAAGATTCCCAATCCCTAATTCTTCATGTAATTTTTCAGTCATTGGACAAATGGGAATAGACCCATTCAGCATAAAACCGAAAATCTCAGTGCTACTATCTTAGCTCACCTTCTTCACTAACATTAATCTGGTATTCTAGAGGACCTCTCAGTAACCTCCTAGAAAGGAGGTATAAATACTTGATGCAGGTCATTATTATGTTCAAAGGTTGTTTACTTGTGAGCAACTGGCACATGGCAGAAATGCAAAAAATCTGGTCCAAGAAGCTAAAAAACTGTGATAATAATTATTGAATTTAATTATTTCATTTCATTTATATATATAAAAAGCATTCTAAGCACACGGTCCGTGTGAACCAAATATGTATTGCTCACTGAAATGAGGGTCCTGTATACATGTCCTAATGAAGAATGAGCTAAAGATAGTGAGACAGATTCTGTTGACTCCAGTGAAGGTTCCATTGGACCTATGATGCATTATGGTATTGTTCAAAAAATGATAGTTAATACAAGCAAGTAGGTAAATGATTTAAAGTTTCTTGACAGAGCAGTTTGGCCGGACTGCTGGATTCGATTCCATTTTTTTCAGGAAAACTGAGAATTTGCTTCAAAAGTGGTTTATTTATTTTTAAAAAATCAGATTTATATCTAAACAGGAAAATAAAAAAATGAAGTGCTAGTTAAATAGGAAAAGTGTCGTGCTTACCTTTTTAGTCAGCATATTTTCTAATCAAAATGTATCTACTGTGATTGCCATGAAATGCTTCTTTGTGTGTCACATAAATATGAATTCAGTAAAACAGAACTTTAATTGGAAAACTGTTTGGTCAGTGTATTTACAAGCAAAGATAACTCCCCCCCTGAAGTGTATTTAATGTTTTTTCAAACTTAATCTAGCTTCTTTCAAACATTTGAGTATATGAGACTTTCCTAGCACAAATACGTAATGTAGTTGCCAGTATGGTATTCAAGGAATGAATGTAATGGATGAAATACAGGGTGAAAATATTCTTTCTGTGAAGTTTCAAGATAGATGTAAGACACAAAAATACTGTACTACGATATACAGATTATTAAAAAAAAAAAAATATCCCTTATTACATAATACCACAAGGACAGACTCTCCAAATTTAACACAGAATGAGATACACTGTTTGATTTTTCTTTGTTTCTTTTTTAACTAAATAAATTTTAAACTTGAGTTAAATCAATACAGCTCAGGATAATTGAAAGAAAAGACGCAAATTGTATCTTCTTTTTTCTTCAAAATAAATTAATTCACAAGGTAGTTTATCTTGTTTAAAACTCAGCCCAAGAGATACCAAATAACATTTTTTTAAAGTGGAAAAATAAACTCGGTGCAGTGGAGAGGAGTTTAACAACATTGATAATTAAAATCTAAACATCAATACTTGTTAGCATTCCTTTAACTGCACTTTTCTCCAATTTAACGAAAACCTTACACTATTTCTTAACACTATAGCACTATTGATTATAAAATATTACAATTTGCTCCTTGAAAGCCCAATTTACACAAATATGTAAACACACAATCTGTCATGAAAACTATGAAAAAGTGGTAATTGTAAATGAGAGAAGTAAATTCCATCCAAGATAGTAATTTCACAATACTTAATAAAAAGCAGTAACCCGTAATGAAGCTTAAGAAACTCTTGAAAAAAGTTGACTAACAACCATCCTTGTTCTGTTAAAATGTGTTGATACAGAAGGTGTACTTTGACAAATTTAGTTGTTGATCTGTTTTCCTCTAAACACCTATCTTTAAGAAAATTATTAAATGTTTAATTCATAGTTCATTATAATTAGAACCCTGCTGACTTCTGAAAGAATTCATACAAATACAAAAGCCTCTTGTATAGCATGGCTGAAGAAAATCTGTTTACTCTTGTCTAATTCAGGATTAACAGCAGGATATTCCAGTTAATTCATGCTTGAGGTATATAAAAAAGTGACCTGAAAGTCTCACGTGAGGAATGCTTAGGCTTCTGCAAGAACGTAGACTTCTGTTCGTAGCTAAAAGCCAGAGAAGCATCATAGCCGAGTGCCAACTTCTGTAAAATAGAGAATATTCTACAAGTACCACGCTTACTTGTACCCTTCTGGAATCAACGCTGTGAGGCTGCAGGACACTTGTTAATCCAAATTTCATTTAGGCAATTGGCTGCTGCTGTACAGCCTTCACTTAACACCCCAAATGATAGAATTATTTTAATTATCATGTTTTGGATTTTCTCGGTGCTCAGATCCTGGTTTTGATCATGTCCTGTTTGATTCAAGACATTAAACATTTTTTTTGTTGATGGATGGGGTTTGTCATCATTTTAAGGGAAAACAGTTTTCAAGACATTATTCAGACATTTAAAACTTTCCGGATAAGGTGAAGGCTGAATGGATTATGATATACATATACAGAAAGATTAGCCAAAGAGGGTTTCGAGCTGTCTAATTTTCAGATGACCTACTGGGGACATGCTGAGGCTGTTGAACTTTAGCTGTATGCAAGCAAACCTACCACCTAGTGGAACTACAAGGAAAATCTGAAGATAGGGTATAAAATGGCAAGCATCTTTACTGCTGCTATGCCAAAATAAAGTATCAGACTATGGCAAAAAATTCAAACTAGGAAAAAATTAGTCACACATTTGTATTGTACTGGGAAAAAATTCCTGCAACGATACTAAGAAGAATGTGGGAGTAAGATACATTATTTGGAGAAGAGGTAAGTGAGAAAAGAAAGGATTTGACTGAGAAGGTCACTGGAGGAGGATACCGAGTTGCTGGTGATGCTATCAGAACTTCTCTCCATGGTCGTCTGTAATACAAAATACATGGAAAAACTGAAAATAATGTCAGTATGTATGAGAGCATTGTCTGTATACAGTCAAGGGCCATTTCTTTCTTACATGTAGAGTAGAAAGCTTGCAAAGGGAAACAGAGTTAGGCTTGGAATCATTTTGCCACCTTTTTCTCCTGATTCTCTTAACTCTGTTGAGAAATATTCTGAAATACCTCAAATTTTAGGATAAAATTCAAATGTGTGTCTTATTACTCTTTTAAAAACATTGTATGAATCATCAAGTTTATTCCAGACTTTGAGCTGCTTAATAGTAGCTTATGTAAAAAGGGAGGGACAGCTTTGGAAAAAGCAGTGCTTTTTTTTTTTTTCTCTGACTAATGTTATACTTAAGGAACTCCACTAAATTCTATGGGCCTACCTAAACTTTCCAAGTTACTTATATGCAGATGATATTGCATACCTTATGTCACAAGGAACTGCGGAAATACAGGTTGTATCCTGTATTCCTTCTGAAGACTGGAAAACAGAAGCATGATGAAATGTATAAAATATTGACTTAATTCCCGGGAAATTTGTCCTTTCCATCATTTCTGCAGGTCTTAGAAAAACATTGCTGTAATAGAGCATTTGCATTTTGTGCTAGGCTTGCTTTATATCACTTTGGAAAATATCACAATGAATCCTACGTAAACATTATTAGAAAACAGGGCTTTATTAAGACTCCAGGGTCTGTCTGGTTAACAGCTTCTATATCTTCTAGTAATGAGTATCAATACCATTTTTTAGTGTATTTTACATTGCATTTTTGACATTGCAAAAGTAACTTCACAAATTAAGCCATTCTTTTAAAATTTGCATAGAAATGTTTGTTTTCTAGTGACTTTCATAAAAGTTTAATGAAACTGAAGCTATTAGGTTCAGCTCTTTTTCTTATGCAAAGCATTCTGACTTTTGGAACACACAGTATGTTTACATTTTAAGTTGCCACAGCATATCAATTAGTAAACATGCTTATGAAATTGTCCATTTAAAACAACATTTTTACACTACATATGCCTCGTAAATCACAGGATGCTGACAACATGAAATGCCAGCTGTGAAATGAGAAACTGATGAAAATGCAGTAATTCTGAATTTTAATATAATACAAACCATGTCAGCAATATTTGTGAATAGCAGCTGTCAAGATTTCATTTGAACTGCATGTATTATGGTATTTTTATATTCTGTTTTTTTCTGATAATTTAGACCTTCCTTCGCCCCCTCCCAACCTTTCTGTATGTTAAGCTTTGCAAGGATTGGATATTTCTATAAAAATTTTGACTGAACAGCATGAAATGGATTGTCACAACATAAACCAGAAAGACTAATTATAATAATCATTAAAATTTTGTTCAAAAATACCATATGCTATCATACTGATATTACTTATTTTAGAATAAAAGTATTTCATTAAACTTTTGAAAAATGTGTTTTATTTAAAAATTGCGATGGGTAATAAAGAAGTGATGGAGATTTCTACCAAACAAGATTGTGATCTACACAGTCTTATCCTGCAAAGAAATACAACAGTTTTAAAAATTATTTTACTGAAGTGATTTAGGTATGGAAGTAATTGCAGAATCAGATCAACAATGTGTGGAATCTAGTACCTGTGCAGTGACTTGCAGTACTGTATGCTTACTAAGAAAATGAAAAGGACTTAAAAAAGACAACATGCATACAGAGTTGCAGGCTGGAATGCCTAAAAGGAACAAATATTTTCTGAGTTGTTTGTTACTGTGTATCCATCTAAGTCAAAGGAATTTGTCCATAACTGTAAAACCTCTATGTTTTCTTGTTTATTCTTTGAACTCTGTTTGCTTTTTGTTTTCATCGTCTCCTAAAGAGTCAAGAAAAATCAGGAAATACTGCTGTATTTGAATGCGATCTGGTGTTCAGTGATACAATCATAACTGAGTTGCCTCTAGTACAAAGAAGGTATGTTCAGATGTCTGTCAGTGGAAGTGACCCAATTTGTATTGAGTTTTAGGAAAATAGAAGTAAATTGCTGGCATAATGTAATATGATTTGCCTCAAAAATCAAAGTCTAAAATCATTTAACGCTATTCTTTGAATAGCAGTAAACAAACAGTATTAAACAGTTGTACCACAAAGTTGTGATGTGCAGATTTTACCACATACAAGTCATACTTTTCAGCTGAGGCTGAATGAATGTGAAATACAGCTAACTCTCCTAAAACTGAACAATGCAATAACGAGAAAGCTGTGTGCCTTTAGAGAAGTGAGCAGGTAACATTTCAGCTATTGCTTTGATTTCCCAATCAGTGTCACTTAGCCTTTCCAATGTTTAGGTTGGGCAATTAATTTTCTTTGAAGGCTTGATTTGTTGTAAACATTGTGTAGGCACAGGTGCTGCTCAGTAGTACGGGGATATCACTTGCCAATCAGAATGTAGCTCACTGACTGGCATTCTGTTCCTCATCTTCTATCTAATGTATCGATAAATATGTAAAAGAAATGTAATCAAGAATTCTTTTATGAGGAAGCCACCATGTTTTACTCAGCATGATTTCATGCCCAGCTGCCAGTGATTGTAGTGAAACCCAGAGGGCAATCAAAAGAGCTAGAGAACTGTAATTTGAAGAAAAATCTTTAACATTTCCCTCTGTACAATCTAGATATAGCAGAAGGGAAGGGAACTTCAGCAAAAACAAGTGTCAACTGAAGATAGTGAGGCATAAATACACTTTATAGGGGAAAAAATCTCAATATAGAAGCTAATAAATAGCTTCGTAAAACAGAAATACTCTATAAAAACTGCTTCTGAAGTAAATTGCACTTCAAAGAATTCTAGAGCAAGGATTCATATCCAGAATTGAACAACTGACTTGTTTATATACTTGTGAACACATGTTCTGTAATTTCAGTAACTCACTGTCATATACACTTTGGTATTGAGGACACTAATGAATTTCCATTCAATTGCAAATTAGTAACCATCCTGAGAAAGTCTTGATAACTGTGTTTTTCTGATTTGTAGTTTCTTTGTGGAACACGTAACTGATTACAATTACTTCTGGTCTAACAGTATCAAATCATCGAAAAATGCCAACAAAAATAACTATTTTGATCCACTTATGATTAGACACTGTTTTTCCTGAACATAATGATGGCTACTTCAATATTCTACCAGCAATCTGGAAATTTGTAGTTCTTTATCTGGATGAAAGCTCAGAGCATGTTTTTCCACTTACATACCAGCAAATTAATAGTTTATAAAGAACTTTTAAGATTGAGAAAACAGGCAAGGGCAGGCAAATCTTGCAACCTAGTAAGACAAAGAGAGAAAACATTTCCTTATTAAGACAAGAAGCAATTCGAGTAGACTTTTTAATGTTTTAATGTTTGTTATTTGTCCTGTAAGACAATCACAAAACCGTTAATCCAAATTAAAGTCAGTTGTATATGTGAATTAACTTCACAGGTGGTATTAATACTTGCTGGCTTTGGGGAGTATAAAAACAAGACCATGTCAAACCAAAGGTCTGTCTCGTTTAGTATCCTGTTTGTAGTTCTGGCCACTAGCACATCTGTGGCACAGGGCAGATGAAATATGATCTTTCCTTTTATATAGGTCTATAATTTCTAAAAGTTTTATGTTTTTTTATACTAGAATTGGTGGTAGCTTCAGAACCATTGTGTTTCATAACAGATGATGAATAATTCTGGCTGCATGAAAAACTTTTTTTTTTCTTTTTAAATTTTGTTTTGCTATGTATTTTTGCTCCTTAGGAATTTAGTGAATACTCCTTCAATCATTTGTGTTGTAACAGAGTTTTCAAAATACCCATGTTGTGATAAATCTGTATCACAGAACCTTTAGGGGATTTATTTTCCCGTATGAAGAGGTTTAGTCTCACTCCTCTGTTTAATTTCTTGTATAGATGCAGTCTCGTAGCTCTTATCAGTAATGTCAGCCTCTCTATACCTTTTTTGGTTTGGCCTTATACTTTAAGTGGAAGTAATCAAAATTGTTGGATTGTGACTAATTTATGTAGTGACATAGTAATGGTTTTTCTTTTTGATAATTTTTTAATGCTCTGCTTACTTTTTTGAACAATTCTATTCTGATTTGAAAATGTTCAAAGAACAATCCAAAGTGAAATGAAGTTCTATCTCCCAAGTGAATAGCTAGCATATATATATAAAAATGCCTGTTCTTTTCCATTGGCATTTCTTTGCATTTATCATTATTTAATTTCATTTGTTATTTTATTTCCCTTAGTACTGTGAAGTTCTTCAACAGCTTTTCATATAATGGTTATATTTCATTATCCTGAATAATTCTATATAATCAGCAAACTTTTTTTACCTCATCTTTCTGTTCTTCTTCTGGGTCACATATGTTGAATAGCATATGTCTTAGCGTAAATCCTTCTATAATCCCCTTGGTGCCTTTCCTATTATGATAAGAAGTCTTTCTCCTTACCCGTTATATCCTGTCTTTTAAACTGTCAATAGTCCTTGAGAGAAACTTCTCCTTTATCCTATGCCGTATCTGTTCTCTGCTGAGCCTTTGGAAATGGATCTTGTTAAAAAATACTTAAAAAATACTGTTCTGGATCACCCTTCTGTACCTGCCCCTGCAATCCCTTAAGGGAATGAAATGGATCAATAAAGCTGGGTTAACTCTATGCCAATATATTGTATTTATCCACTTGCTTAGAAATTTTGTTCTTTATTCAGGTTCCTCTAAATTTACTTTGTATAGAGGTCAGACTTACTCATCTGTGCTCATGAAATCATCCCTGGATCTCATTTTAAAAATGGATGTTGCACTTACCACCTTCTGTTCAGTTGTTGAAAATGATGTAGCTGATAGGTAACACATCATCCTAGCAGTTCAGCAATTTCATATTTAATTCCTTTAGAACTTTTAGGTGAATAGTTTCTTGTACTGTCCATTTTTGGTGTCTTTGTAATTTTTTTCCCCTAAAACCTCTTTTATTAACATTTCAAATTGAGGCAAATCCAGAACTCATAACTTTTAAAGAATGGCCCTGATGTCAAGAATCTCCCTAATCTCCTTCATAGTGAGCACTGATGGAAAGAGTCTGTTTAGCTTTCCTGTTGTGGTCTTAACCTTCCTTGAGTTCTCTTCACTCCTTGATCTGTCAGCCCTAACAATTCTGGCAGGCTTTCTGCTTCTGATGTGTTTGAAAAAACTTTTATTTGTAGCTTTTATGCCTTAAGCAAGTTGCTCTTCCAAACCTTTTTTGGCCTTCTTTATTATGATTTTATATGCAACTTACCAGAGGTCAAATGGAAAAACTGTAAAATGATGACAAAGTTGAAAGAAAAAAGTTTAATTTTCGTACTCATTCTACAGTCATTCTCATTTTCCTCCATTTCTTCTGGAGTTGCCCCACATCTATGAACAAGAAGTGAAAACATAGGCATTGTTATACAAGATCTATTGACTTTCTTTGGTAGTCAGCATCAGATCATAAAAAGTAAGATTCAGTGGTGTCTGAGAGATGGAGTAACCTAGCCATGGGGAAAGGTTTTTTAAAACTATATCATCTTCTTATCCTTTTTATTCCCTTTCCGCTATCTAAAGAGAGAGCTTAGTGATTGGTCATAGGAGCTTTTCCAGCTTATGGCTGCTGAGACTTAGTCATTACTTTTCATACTACTTGCAGATGTTCTATAGGGACTTGAAAGCATTCATATGCTAATTAGGTACGTTGAGATTTTAGGAATATGAATAAACAAGTTTGTAAATACCATTTATAATGCATTTATTGAGTCTGAGTTGAACAAATGTTTGGAAGTGCTGTATTTGAGAAAGGAAGTTCAGTTACAAACTAAGTCTTAACAACCTCTGCCTTAGGACTTCACGAGTAAAAGAGAAAGAAATCATTCATATATTGCATCCTTACAATCTCTTTTTCTCATAGCTTTTTATATCCCAAAAATCATATTTGGAATGCCACTATTGCACAGATATAGCTTTTTTTGACTGGAATAAGCTTTCTTGCATCAGAGCAGTAGCAAGACTAAAATTTGATTTTTCCAGATAAATTTTTTATAATATGTCAAGCACTGCTGAAGACTTTGGGGATGCTTCATGTGACAAGGTGAACTTTAACATCAAAATATTCTGAGCTTTCAACTTGAACTTCACAGTTCTTTGTACACTGTTAATTTTCAGGCTACACATCTGTGCACACTGTCACTCAGAGCAACACAACCTGGATTTGTTAGAACATGGGGAAATTGAAGTATTCAGGCTGCCAAACTCATCCTTCCCTCACAGGGATGGTTCTCCCATCACTCATTCATCTGTTTGCCTATCCCAGTTTTTCATGTGGTTCCAAATCAATTTGTATTCATCCAAGAGGAGGAGTCAGCAAATGTAAGGTGCTGTCAGATTTATGTGTTCTCCTGCATGGTTGTTTTAATCTCCTGATTTGTTTCATTGCAGTTCTCCGTAGTGAAACAAACAACTGTTGCCAAATCTGCAGTAGTTCTTCTACTGGAGATTTTTCTACTTAGCAGCACTTTATGTTTCTGTATCTTCTGCAGAGAGATTTTTCAGGTCAGTTCTTTGGTCTGATGGATATGGGAATTTCTTGGAGAAATGCTATGAAAGAAAACTGTCAAACAAAATGTACTTTACCTGTTTTCTACATTTAGAACAGACTTCAAGTGGATTTCTGACTACAAAATTGATGAAAGGTGAGTTTCTGACATCTAGAAATAATCAAGAAAATTATATCAAACTCATTCTTGTTTGGGCAGTTCCAATGTGTAGTATTTTATTTTTGAACTCTTATGAATCTCATATGTATAAATGCCAATTCCTAAAAAAAAGTCTACAGCTTTCACAAAACCTTTTCCTTACAGGCATTTGATACTGGTACTCTGTCTTCTGAGTATTTAAGTAGTCACTGTTCTTTACTGCCTTGTATTAGAAGCTGAGTTGGAAAAGAATAATTGGTACTCTCTATATGGTTTAGAGACGGTATTCTCTACCCGTCTCCCCGATGAAGCTGAACAGTTGGTCCAGCAGCCATGTGAACCTAGTTTTCATATGATTGTCTTTCACTAGACCTTTTTATTTATGAAAAATAAACTTACATAACCTTTTTTTTTAAAAAAACAAACAAACAAACCACAAAACTGTGCAGTTTACAAGGCGGTTTTCTAGTCGCTTGCTGAAAAGAGGAGTGCAAAAAGTACACAAATTTCAGACTGTCCTTTGTGTTTCATTTGCTTTGTTTAGGGCTCTCTCTGTCGGGTCACTAAGTTAAAGAAGTGTTGGGAAATTATCTTTTTGGATGACTCAGAAGCATGTTGGGTTAATCCCCTTTATCTTCCAGTTTTTCCAAAGTTATGCAGACATAGATGATCAACCAAAACTGGCACCTGGTACAGAGACTTGGAGTTACAGAGTGTGGTGTAAGAACTGCAGAATACAAGGTGCAAGTATAGAACCATCTGATTTTGCATTTCACCTCTTGACTGAAACTCTTTCAGGGAGCAGGAAGGGCTCCCTGCAGGATGGGAATCTATAAGACAGCCAGCAGGCAAGGGGCCTTACCACCCAGACCCCTGTTGTGCCACCTCCAAAAGCAAGATGAGCAGGGCTGACCTGGGAATGACCACTTGGATTTTCCCAGATTCTAGGTAAGTTTGTTCTGACAAGGCAGGCCTGAGGTCCAGTTGAGAAGTCAGTCTGCAGGTGGTGATCAGGTCCAGTGATGGTAACCAGGGCAAGACACAGCCCAGTGATCACTGGGCAGATCCCTAGTGATGAGGCAGGTCCCAGAACAAGCCAGGAAGTCAGTCTGCAGGTCAGGGTCTGGATCAACACGGTCTGTAGACAGATACAGACATTGCCAGGGCTGAGCTAGAGGCTAGCACTCCTCAGAATAGTTCAGGCAGGAATTGATAGCCCAGGGCTGAGCTTAAGTGGAGCCCATGGGCAGTTTGGTTGTTCAGGGTCATTAAGACCTGTTAGTGCTTTTATGGCCCTGACAGCAAAGGGCTTCAAGAGATCAACCCGTTCCTTCCATTATACATGGAAATAGGATCAAATACACCTCAGCTGTCCATTCAGTGATGTGAAATGCATCTCCAAGCAGAACTGAGTGCCCTATGTTCTTCAGAATTAGCCCAATGCACTTAAATTATAAGAATATTTAAAAACAGGAATAAACTCCCTTGATATCAAAAAGAAAGATAAAAGCATGTGGTGGGGGCAAAAGAAGTAATCAAGACCAGAATGATTTGATATCCTTAGGGACATTGCAGATTCATAAATGTTTACCCCTCTGACTCATCAATGGGGTTCTCTAGTACCGTAGAGGAAACAAAACTCTTTATTTTTCAGTCTGTGCAAAAGCTTCCTTCTGTTTCCATTACAACTTCACTTTTACAGGGAAGAGTAAGAGCTCCTGCGTCTCATGTCATCTATAATTATTGCATTTTATTAGTTTGGCATTATACATAATACTGTAAAGTGAGTTTCTTATCACATGTAAACTACATAACTCATTATGGTCTCTTTCCTAAAAAAACAGTGCAATTTCTTTTATCTTCTTTAAGTTACTTAGTAACATGGTTCTTGTACTTGGGGGTTACAATTATCTTACGTTTCTACAGAATTAATAATCACTTCAAAAAAGTGATTATTAATGAAAAGAATGCTGAGTTGCAGTGGAAATCGACAATGCACATTGTTTCTTTTACTTTCATGTTGTTATAAACAGACTTCTGATAGCATCTAACATCATAAAAATCTGTTTTTTCTCCAATCATGAATGCTTAATGTGCTACCATTTTTATGATACTTTTTAGCTAGAAAGTGATAGGAAGGTTATTTCAGGCCTCTAGAAATTAGAACATAGGTCTCTGGTAACTGGGAAAAAAAACCCAACATCTTTTAAATACAGCAAAAGTTTAATTTCTAAGTATATATAAAAATGCAAAGTGTTTGAATTTTACTCACTTTTCCTCCCTCTTCCTCCCAACACCTACCCTTTCAACAGAGGTTGGCCATGTGTGCTTAGATCACAGTATAAGTCCTTTAGAAATTCAGACTTACTGCAGGCTGTCATTCCAGTGTGTCTAGCATCTTCAAATCTATTGCAGAAATAAGGTGACATTAACCTGCCAGTCCTTCTTCACAAGTTTCTGACTTTTTTGAAGGCCTGAGGCAAACACATGCGACCAGTCACTAAAGGATTTGGTAATGTTCCTACAGTGCAGTAAGTCTCTACCCCAGCAGCTGTTGTTTAGTGATAGATCAGTGAAGCAAAAAATTATGCTGGTATAAAAAATAGATCTTGAACCACAGCTCTCATTCTTATGCCTTTGTTCTGCATTAGTGGCAAACCTCTGGGATTCATTTAGCTGTAATCATTTGTTACTGAGGGGCAGAGTGTCTTTCAGATAGTGGTGATGGAGTCACCTTTGAAACAAGTGCAAATGAGTAGAAATCATTTGCCAATCTATCCTCCCAGGGTTACATTTTATAACTGGCACATGCTCCAAGAGCTTGTTCAGAATGTATAACGCAAACATAAACATCAAAAAAAGCATTTTACTTTTTTGTTCATATTTTTTCCTGAGACAGTTTAATTAGTTTACTGTCTGGATTTGTAATCCTTTATTGAAGAACGACAGATATACAAAGCAAGCACCAGGAGGCAAATTCTGTTTCTGCTTACATTGAGGGAGAAAAAGACCTATTACGTGGCTGATTCGAAACTCAGAGGAGCCAATAATAATGGTCAATGGCTTTGGATTAACTGTAAAATTATTGTTACAGGATACTTGTAGATGTTTGGGGTGGGTTTTTTTAGTTGAACTGTTATTTCATGCTCATTCATTTTTCAAAATCAAGTTGCGAAATGTAAGTTTTTACTCACTCAACACAGAATTTAGTTTGTGGTTTGCAGACGAAGATGAGAAACCTCATAAGATAGCTATGAAAGCACTTGAGGCACTACCTGTCCCCAGTATCTGATCATAGTTGGGGTTTAAAAGCATTAGTTTTTGCAGTTTTCATACTGAATAAAAACACGTTCAGCAGAACATTTGCAGTTATGTACAAAAAATTACACCCACCCACCCAAAGTTGTTTTGTTTTGTTTTCATAGAACTATCTGACCCACTCTAAATGGTTCAGATACTGTCTATGGTTTGGGAATGAAAACTACTATAAGGATCCTTGCAACTGCCAGTCTCCCAGTATAGTAACAGTTGTTTTCCCAGAAAACCCAGGATAAATTCCAGATTAAAAAGAAATTCAAGAACTTCAGTATCCAAGTCAAAATTTTTGATTTTTAATCCCTCATTACCCCAAATTTTTCCCTTCTGGTCAGATTGAGCCTGATTCTGGACCTACATTAAGTACCATAGATTCTCAGCTTTCTGTATTAAGTAGAAACAGTTGTTACTCTGCACATGCCTACAAACATCTGTGGAAAGGAAGAGCTCATGTCTGCATTAAGCTAAGGTCTGAGCTGAATCACGGCTTTTCTACTCTGATTTTGGCTGAAGAGCTTGATCCTGCTTCACTTTGTGAGCAGTTTTCTGCATAACATGGTGAGTGACCACTGTTTTCTTTTAAAAGAAGAAAAAGAAGAAAAGATAAGAATGCTTTCATCAAGCAGTTGAATGATTAAAACATTCAAACCTGGGAAACTGGCAATGTTTACTTCTTTTTTTCCACCTGAAGTAAATCATACCCAGTTCCACTTCCACAAAGCAGGCTGTAACGGCTGATCCAAGGCAGCAATACTCAATTCCTCTACCTTGGCTGGAAAGAAGGACTCTGCTTCAATTATACGGGAATTTCTGGTTCCATTTTTACTACTTGGATTATTTTGGCCAATAATAATTTCAAATGAAATACTGAGTCAGTAGTAAATAAGAAAACATCTCCTGTATTCTCACATAGTTTAACAGTGTTAAACTGAGTTTAACAAGTATAACTCTCTCTCTCTTTCAAATATATATATAATTGTTATATATATAGAGAGAAACTTCCTCAAGCTTAAATATATCACCACTTTACATAATTATCATAATAGACAGCTTGCATTTAGTCTATCACTTAAACAAAATACCGAGCAAAATTTGTGAATGCTAAGTTATATTTATTAGCAGTAATTCCCATGGAACTTGTACATCTGAAAAATCAGAGTTGCTTAGTTATGTCTAAATACATAAGTCCAAGCCAACTTTGTGATTTTAAGGGTCAGCAAAAAGCTTGTGCTTGTCCTATACATTGAAAGTAGATATCCAGTGATATTCTAAGCAATGATGTAAATACTCTCTTTTGTCTAAGTGTGCTGGTTTTTGCTGGGGTAGAGTTAATTTTCTTCACAGTAGCTGGTATGGGCTATGTTTTGGTTTTGTGCTGGGAACAGTGTTGATAACACAGGGGTGTTTTAGTTATTGCGGAGCAGGGCCTACACATAGCCAAGGCCTTTTCTGCTTCTCACCCCACCCCACCAGCAAGTGCCTGGGAGTGCACAAGTTGGAAGGGGACACAGCTGGGACAGCTGACCCCAGTGACCCAAGGGATATTCCATACGATATGACATCATGCTCAGCATATACAGCTGAGGGAAGAAGAAGGAAGGGGGGGACATTTGGAGTGATGATGTTTGTCTTCCCAAGTAACCTTTATGCATGATGGAGCCCTGCTTTCCTGGAGATGGCTGAACACCTGCCTGCCTGCCCATGGGAAGTGGGGAATGAATCCTTTGTTTTGCTTTGCTTGTGCGCGCAGCTTTTGCTTTACCTATTAAACTTTCTTTGTCTCAACTCAGGAGTTTTCTCATTTTTACTCTTCTGATTCTCTCCTCCATCCCAACGCAGGGAGAGTGAGTGAGTGGCTGTGTGGTGCTTAGTTACTGGCTAGGGTTAAACGACAACACTAAGTCATGAGCTTTTAGCCTGTTTTTCTCTTTTTACTAGTCTCTCAAGTTCATGAAATCCCAAAACATTGAGCACGGATGTGGACTTTCTTCTGTTATAGCAACAGGAGTCATATCGTGGGATTTACCAGTCAGGTCTATCTATTCACATGACATGGATGGACCTGCAGCATATGTAGCTGTTGAAGAGCCCCTACTGTCGCCACAGCCTGTGACTGCATGTTTTCCACACTAATATGCTGTACATGTCTAGATATCAAAAACTCCATTGAGCTGATTTGTAGGCTTATTCAACAGCCACTAATGGGTTCCAGCTTATATTCCAGTTAGAACTAACTGAAATCTGGATAATAAATATCAATCATAAATACGTGGGAACACACTTTAGTCCCAAGTTATTTGGTCATATGAAGAATTTCTTATTTCAGGTATGATAGTCACTGTCTTATTTCTAATTTTATATATGATTCAAAGCTTGTTTTCTTCTCAGAGATTTTGTCAATCTCTACATTAATGATTATTTTCTTATAGACTGTGTTTAAACCCACCACCCATACTGAAAAACAAAGATGCAGAATATGAAAATTAAACTCAAATCAGAGTTCAAAAAAACTAAAAGAAATATGAACAAAAACCCACACTGAAACTTAACAGTTTTGTCATAGGTTAATAATTCTGCCAGACTCCAAACAAAAGGCTTGCCATTAACCTAGCTCTTAAATGTCACAACAGATCAACACATTGGATAAAGCTACAACTGAAACAAGGAGCAGCAAAGGAGTGCTTGCCTTTGCAGCACATAGTAGCTATTCCCCAGTCATCCAACATTAGTAATAGTGAGCTAGTTATCCAAACTATTTGAAACTTCATGTCCATAGATTGGGTGGGCAGGCACTGGATCTAAACACAGTATGAAATAGTACATTCTTCCCATAAATAGTAGTAGTAGTGCTCCAACCACTTTCCAGCTGTTGCCAGCTTCTTTTTGAATACTCCCATCAGAGACATACGTGATTATATTAAGTATATAGATTGGCAAACTGCAGTTTTGTTTTGACAAGCATATTCAGACTTCAGTACAGTGATTCTATCTTCACAGTGGAATAAGACATGGACCCTGTATTGGAATAATACTGGGAGAATAGCTAAAAATTAAAGGAATTATTGTGTAAAAGAATACCTATGAGAGGATATCTCACATTTAATGAAGAATGTTAACTGGTTTACAGGACTCCCTGTTAGGCTGAGCAACAACAGAATTAGGAAGCCATGAAGTGGTATATACAGTTTATTATGATTATATAACACTTGAAAAAAACCAACTTTCAGAATCAGTGTTCAGTTCATCAAAAGTAACTTCTGAAATGTGTTAGTTCAGTAAGTCACACGTTTGTGCAAGGTGAACACTGTAATACACTGCCTAGTCAGATCTCTGTGTGTGTTTGCAGTAAGGTCTCCATCTAGGGGTTAGCCTACATATAGCATGAAACAAAAGCTTTACACTGAGATTCTGCAGAAAAGTAAAACTGAGGGCCAGATCTTTAGTTCAGCTCCACTGAAGTCAGAGATACTGTGCTGACAAAGGATTCTTGAAGTAAAAAAAAAAAACACAAACAAACAACACACCCCCAAAAAACGTGAATCACCGTTGCTATCTTCAAATTAGAGAAGCTAAACAGAAAATTACTCCAGTGTTTCTGAACTTCTTAATGCATCAGGAAAAACGATACAATAAATGCATTTTTTTTCTGTTTTAGGCAGTTAAACACCTCTTCCTTACAGGATATATTCAAAATCAAGCTTTTGTTTTTTAGACACAAAAATTCATATTGTCTCAGTTTGTCATTATCCTAGGAATTAATGCAGCTGTGCTAGTTGTATCACTGAACTAATTTTACGAAGGTAAAACTTGTTTAGAAAATCCTTCCTGGACTCCCTGACATGCTCACCGTTTTTGTTGAAAAAGATTGTGTGTAGAAACAGTGCTACAGGAATTGGAATAAGAAAAGAGTGATAAAGTGCTGTATAGCACCAGTGTTCTCTGGCAAAGACAGAAGTCCTTTAGAAGTCAAATGCCCTGGCATGAGTGGTGATTTTAATAATTAAGCAGTCAACAGTGAGGGTTTTAACACAATATGGCCATTATGACTAAAAATAATATGCTCAAATATTCTGTACAATGGAAAAAAGAAGTAGGACGGAGTAGGACTGGTGAGAGAGATGTTGGTACTCTCCCTTACGTTCACATCCACCAACGCAGAATCTGTATCAGCAGCCCCTTGGTGAAGCAGCTACTGAATGAAAAATGAGTGAGCGAAGGCATCTGGTTAGACACAGACCTTGGTGCCTCTGCCTCCAGCAGCCCCCATTATGCTTTGAAATGTTGAGTGTATGCTACACAGAGTGAAGATGCCATCCTGTGCTCAGTACTGATCAGCGTTCTGGATCCCTTATTTTAGTCCTAGACAGTTTATATCAATTGGTTATTGTGAAAACTGCAAACTTACCACAGCAGCAGTTTAGAATTTTTTTTCCTTTTAGATGCAGTGTAATATATTATTAATGAATTGCTAATGTTTTTAACTTAAGAGTTTAGTACTGAGGACATTGATACTGTCTCAACTCGCGTTTATGAGGCTGCCTCCGTTTTGAACACGCCCGATAATGAAATAGACAAGCTAGGAAACAGCAAATAACTTGAACATGTGATGGAATCAAGCTTTTTTTTTTGACTGTATGATTCTTCCCAGAAAGAAATATGCTTTTCATCTCTTAAAAATATAATTATAAAAATAGAAATTTAATTCTACCAAGAACATGAAAAAAGGACTGACGATAACATTAATGTTTTATATAAAGCTTACTATTATTCATTATGTAGTACTGAAAAAATTCCTAGTAATCAGACAAATAGACCAGCAGCAGTGACTGGTATTTATTGTAGGGATACAGCTAATCCTTCAATCTTCTATCTCCTGTATTGCTATTTAATCCCTGGGCTAAACTAAAACTCCACTAATAGTGACTTATGGAAGTCTAACTTCTCTTCTTACTGTGGTGTAGCAACATTATCTTTTAGCTACCTCTCAATTTACTACAGTCAATTGAGAAGCATTGTTTTACTAGGAAGCACTGAGCCTTGGAAAAAAGAAGTGTGAACCTGGCGCCTTACTCCAGCTTCTGTCTTCTATCATGTGGTACAGCATTGTCTTAAAAATTCTCTTTCTAAACTTAGAGAAGTAGGGAAAAATCTCAAACATATTCCAGGTATTTCCTGTTCTCCAGGCCTTCCCTGAACTCCTATCTTTTGCTTAGGAACCTAATGGCTTAGCTGTATTTCCTCTGCAGACTCTTTTCACAGTGGGTGGAGGGCAATTCTTATGTACAAATGCTTCACCTAACAGTTACTGCTGTGACGCATACAGCTACCAGACTATAGATTGCATAATGTTTTGGCTTCAAGCTGTGTTAGATACAGATACGAGCTGGTTTATGGCCTCCTTTGTAGGCTTAATTCACTGACTGTTTCTGTCATTGTCATGAGGATGATGGTGGGCAAGCCAGCACTCCTACACTGAATATGAAGCTATTATTTCTAGGCCATATCTCACAATGATTTGGAGGTAGGACTGAGGAGCAGGAAATAGAAATGGAAATGGTCACGGTCAGCTTGCATAAAGAAATACATTGGAACAGTATAAATTTGCAATTTATTTTATGCTTGTTATCTAATGTAGACCTTTATTGAAGGATGGACACAATTAGTTTTTAATCCACAAAAATGTTCTAGTTGAAAGCACTGACAGTTCAATGTCTCTGCTGAGAACGTGGCCCTTAATCAAGGTTGTAGACAATGAGATGCAAGTAAGAATCTTAGCCCTTGCAGACGACCTGATACCCACCAAAGGTAGCTGTCCTGAACAGCGTAAGAGGGAGAGAATATGAGGCATTTGTGTACTTCAGTGTTTCACTTTGTTAGTCTGAAACATCAAGCATAATATAATATTCTGTGTACTGAGCACAATTTTGCTGTGCTTAGGCAGACCTTTAGCAGCTGCCTCAGCTGCCTGTTGGTCAGTGTATGTCCCATTTACTCTTTGAAGCTTACTACTTCAGAAGGAATTGAATACACATGCCTTGCTGTTCATAGGAGCAAGGTTGTGGTAAGGAGGCTTGACCTATGAAATATTTGTGATTTTTGTGTCTGCTGTAATTGTTAGCCAGGCCTGCTTCCTTTTGAATAGTCCAAAATCTTAAGGGCTGTTGTCAAGAGAGGTTGAATGATTCTGCAGAAATACCTGGATAAGGTAAAAATAATGTTATAGATTATGTGAATTGAATGGGTCTTCAGTCCGTAGCTCTGTGCAGAAATAACAAATGTAGACTGCTGATATTAAGTAATTTAATGGTCAAGAAATGTGGAGAGTTGTTCCATACCAATTGTGGAGGGTACGGATCAGTGATTTCCAGTAACTCTATTAGACATATGAAACAACATCAGTAGAGTAAAAACAGCTTTCATGCCAGACATGCAAACCCTTCAAACATGTGAAACAGTATCTTTAAATGTTATAACTGTTCAAAATACCTAGCAACACTTTCAAGTGTGCACCATTTATAGAAATTATATTTTCTAAGAGTATCAACTACTATATATTTTTTTGTTGAAATATAAAGACAATTTGTGAATACAATTCCTTGTTTTGCATGGTTATTTCTTGTATTAGTCCAAGTGAGATAATGCATCCATGGTCTGTTAATCTTATTTGATTTTTTTCTACTCTTTGTATTAATGCTCAATTATAATAACATTTTGTGTTGCATCTGACTCTGCTATCTAGTAGAGAATCCAAAAAGCACTATTAATAGTGGGTTCAATCAATTTCTAAGTGCATACATTTCCTCTAGGTACTGATCTAATTGCAATCATAGAAGACATTAAAGAAACATGCTCTAAAAATGGGAAAATTTTATAAGTTAGAGTGCCAGATACAATGAATAAACATGTATCTGATTCTTTTAAGTGCTTTTGGAGTGAAAGTTTATTAATCCACATAAATTCACATAAATATCTCTAATCAAATGCATATTTCAAGCTGCCTTCCAAAATGCGATTTACACACTTGTCTTCAAAGACAGCAAACACTTTCAGCAACCATACCTATGTTACAGAGAACATGGTTCAATTTTATCGCAACTCTGCCTGTTTAAAATTGTATTTAATGTATCAGGACCATGAGTGCATAAATAGTGGCCCTGGCCAGCCTCGCCTGGGGCTTCTACCCAGACCCTCCCCATGAACCTGGGGCTCCATTTAAGCTCAACCCTTAACCTTTAGTCCTCGTTTGAACTACATGATAGATGTCCTTGTTTTCAGTCCTGTCTCTGGTGCTGCATCCTTGGTGCACCTCATATATGCATCACAAGTTAGCTCAGCTCCTGGTCTAACTCCTTAGATGTAACTTGCAGCTTGTATCTGGAACTGTCTTTGGCCATGTCTCCCAGATAGACTTTGGACCTGTGTCACAACCCTGCTGTCAGTTGTCTCAGACCTCAACTCCTTTTGCTTCTGACTGGACTTTCTGTTTTCATCCTAGACCTGGTTCACCGCTTGTCTTATTTGGGATAGTAAATGTACCTTGTTACCAGCACCAGACGCTGCCCGCTGTGTTGAGACCCTGCAGATCTGTGCCCTGTTGCTGAGGGCACTGTCTGTGCTGGAGTCATCCTCGGCTCCTGGCTCTCTCCCCATCCCTTAGGGAGCAGCTGGCCCTGGCTGCTTCCCCACATAATGAAAATGCTGTGTCTATCATGTACAGTGTAGTTTTCATACTAGGAAAACTATTGCATCTCTTGAAAAGTAATCTCAGCTAGGCAATAATAGAAAAAAAAAGGCATGAAGCACCTAAATCTTAGTTCATGTGAGGTACAATAGCAGGTGAATACTATTTAATGTTGAGCTAAAACAAAAAAGCTTAACCACTTCTGAGCTGGAAACTCTTGCATATTTCCATATCACAGAAGAGGTCTGCATTTCAGTTTCAGTTCTAGTGCAGGAGGAAAGTAAATGTTGCAATATATCATTTTGTACTGAAAAGAAATATAATGTGAAATTGTTTGGGTTTTTTTCCTATCAGCCTTGATCTCTGAATTATTAACTATATTCTAACCAAACAACTTCGTACCCAAAAGGTCTAATTTCTTGCAAGTTTAAATCAATATTTAATCTGTATTGCCAGTGCTAATTAAAATTGGTAGCATGATACCATTTCCTTATCACCTGCCCGCTCTCCAAGTGATACAGGACTGTGAGAAATATTGCAGTAAAATTTAGAACAGCAACCTTTACTAGACAGTAAGCAATATTTGGATGAAATACTGTTCTTCAGATCTGGCACCATTTTCTAGATCACAGTACTTATGTATACAGTCTTTAATTACATTATATAGGATTGCTTCAAGTGCTGAAAAAAATATTCCATGGATAATAAAGAAATGTAAGGAAAAAAGAAGTCATTCTATGTTCCCAGATTTCAGTGAAACTAAAATTCTTGGAGATCTCTAGTGAAAAAGATGAAAAAATTCAAATCATAGTAACACAAAATGTTGTACACCTTTTTTTTTGTAAAAACTAAAAGAAATGCAGTTTGTGGAGACCTACTTTTGTATTGTTAAGTATCAATTTAAACAAATACAAAATAGTCATCTTTTATTACAGTGTTCTGTAAACTTTCTAAGTTTTTTCCTGCCCATTCCGGATAAAACATGAAGCGCAGCCAAGTTAATAGAAGTAAGAAATGGGCCACATTTATGAGAGATCTTCAAGAAATTAAAAAACATTGTTGAGATGTCAGGTAGCAGGGTAGTACATTTCTGGACTCAGGGGAATCATTGTTGCTCTCTAATGTACTCCCTAGAAAATCAGGAGAAGAGTTGCTTTTCTCTGAATCAACATGTGTTATCAGTCACCATGATTATGTTGACTTAGCTGGTGGGCTGGTGGATAAATTATTTTGTTAGTTGAAGGAGTGATTTGTTTCCTCACGACTTTCCCTGAAAAGTGTTTTTATCAAAGTATAAGACCGAGGAAATTTAGAGAATTTATGGCATTTTTTAGTTAAAATTTTACAAACAGTTTTACAGAATTCACATTGTAGAATGAGAAACATCTTGATAAAAGAGTAGAACGCATTGTCTTGAAAGTATTTTATGTGCTTAGAGCACAGACGTGCAATTCTTGTCCTTTCTACTCTCTCTTGCCCCTTCAACCCTATCACAGGGTCAACTTGACAGGTAGCAAAAGAATCTAACTGCATTTCTAGGTAAAAAAAATAATTATCATAATGCTTACTTTTAAACTGGTAGAAAATAGCTTTGGTGTTTGATGGGTTCTGATGAATGCAGCTAAAGTGGAAATAACAAATTCTCATGGAAGATTTTTCTTCCTGTGAGCTGTTTGCTGTGGTTTTAACCTGCAATCAAAGTATTCTGATGTTCATTTTCAAGGGCTATGTAGTAGCAGCTGAATGTATTATACTCCCAAATGATATCTGGTTTTCGTGCTGAAGTTACCAAATGTATTATTAGACATTTAGGCATGTACCTTTAGTTTTGCTCTTTTAAGCTTGCTCAGGGCAAAATATTTTTCTCTCCAAGACAGGAGTGAATTGCAGCTTCCAATTTGTCACAAGATCTGTGTGTAGGTACATAAAGATGTACACATGTTGTTCTATAAGACAAATACTGAACATTCAAAGCTTCAATGCTAGCTAAAGTTGCAGTCCACCCAAAAACCGTTCAGAAGGAAAAAAGGTCCGTGCTGCAGTACTCATGTCTGTGGGCAAGCTTTCTTCCCTCTATTTTAGCTATATGAATAGGCCGCCACTCAATTGTGTTCTTTGTAGCTACAAGTTGTGATTTCATTGCTTTCAGATATACTGCTCAGGAGAAATTGGCAGCAAAGAGGTGGACAATTCAGTCCTCACATGTAACACAGTTTAATCCCATAAGTAGTCACATTCAAGGTAAGGGCTGTAGTTCCTAGTTGTGTTGAATTTATCAGAGCAGGGCGGCCTTGGGCAAAGTTTGACTAAGCAACTCTTTTCAAAATGTGAAACAGCTGATTTTGAAATTCTCGTCAGTCTTTACCCACATGGAACAACTACTCATAATGGGAACAATGTATATGACACAGGCCTGGAAATAGCAGATTTGTTTTGGAATACTGTTCCTCAATTGACTCACCTTCATTTTTTTTCACACCAAAGTTCTGCAAACCTCTGTTTACTTTGGAAATTTAGCCACTATCAGTTATATCAAAATTAGGAGGTTTAAACAGAGCAGTTCTTCATCACAGTTATCAGTACTTTATACTAACTCTGAGCAGGGTTAGTCATCAACTTGATAAAACAAGCCTCTGGTGTTAGAGTTACACTAGTGACCACTGTGTTGCTACTGCTGACGAAAACAATGTTGGAAATTGTTTAGCAGAGCAATAGTAACCATTTGATATCTTCAATATGATACTTCAGAACTAAACTAACCTGTTTTTAAAGGCCATTATATATAATAATATGTCTTGTGTATAAATAGAAGTTACAAGTAAAACATATTTCTGCATTTACTTATTATTATAAAAAGACACTAATACTAGCAGAAATAAGAAATTTGCTTATTATACATTAGAATGCATATCTAACTATATACTAGATAGGAACAATTTTACAGAAACCTACACAAAATATTCTGAAATGACCTTTCTGAATAATTGAAGATGGCTTTACATTTTTATTAGCATCTCCATAAACTCAGTATGGCATTGATGACAGTTTACCACAGCATCAGCCATAGAGTATCATTTACAAATATATTTAGAGATGTTTACTGTAAGTAATGAAATTATTAGAGAGCAACCAGGACAAATATATCTGAATGCTAAAATATGCTGTATGGTCTCAATAATTCTCACAGTAAGCGTAATTGTTTCCTGAAGACCAGATGGCTAATAGCTGGACTTTGTGCAATTTTGAAGTGGGTGGGTAATGAACTTGCTGTTTTCCTATCTTCCTCTCCTATATGATTGTCTTCTGTAGCTCACATACAGAAAAACGGATACTAGATTTCTGGGGCATATTTTAGTTGTGGCTATTAATTTTTGTAAAAGGAACCGTAGACACCTTGTCCTCACTCACTGACAGGTCCAAGCATAGTCTAGTGTCCTACTGGTTAAAGAAATCTAGGTTTATTTCTGCCTTCTAAAGTGTGAGGGAAGAGAGAGTGATTAAATATGTTGTACTTCTTACAGAAAGTAGGCACAGATATTTTCCAGATGTAAATGGATACTTTGATGGTGGAATTTCACCCTATATTCCTTCTACTCTAGGTTGTAAGTGATGTGATCTAATTAAAAGAGAAAATAAAACATCTTCTGATAAAATTCCTTATTTTAAATCAAAACTTTAAAAAAAATCAAGCTGAAACTACTCGAATGTCGCTTGTATTAGAGAACATTTTCTATTAATAAAACTTCTGTGATTTTAAAGAAAAAATAGTGTGTATCTAGTACTACAAATAGCTGCTGTGAGTTTGAATTCATTGACAATTATAAGTGATGCACAGGGAGGTACATGCCTGAGTCCATGCTACACGTCAGGATAAGAAGTCACATTTGCCACTTCCTCATTCCCATCTCTAACTGTCAAAGCACTGTTAGATAAGAAGACTAGTCTTAGTAACATTACTTCATAAGCAAGCATGTCAGACAAGTTCTGAAATACAAACCAGGGCTGTTTGTGTTCAGACTCCTATTTACAGCAAATGAAAACAAAAGACAAAGTGCAGCTCCATGCATGCGTATGCACAAACTATGTATGTGAACCAGGCGAGAAAGAGGAGCTAGAAGATCTGCCACTGGAGAGTGACAGTAAGAAGCACTTGACTAAATTCATAAATCTGCAAATCTATAAGTCATTATAACTATACCCCAAGGCAGTCCATCTTCAGTTTTGGATTAAACTTTGGATTTGAGCTTTCCTTGAGAGCAGTAGGTCCCCTGCTGCATTGTGTCCCGTTGAAATGAACTGTTTGTTGCCCAGACCAATAGCCATGAAAATTTGCTAGTTTAGGCTACTACAGAATTTCCTAATCACTCTTCATAATCTGTATCACAGCTCTGTTCCATCGTGCCTACAGTGATGTTCAGACATAGAGATTGTCTACTAAAATGTTAGATCAGCCGTATGTGTTTAGCAATCTCTTACTTAAAAGTTTCAGACCTTCCCTTACTCTGTTTCCTTTCAGAAGTTGATTCAGTACATTAGAACTGTGTAAAAAGGTATGCTCCTTGAGCCTTCAAAGTCATCAGAAACACAAAATGCGTCATTTCTCTAAGGATAAGTCTGCACTCTCAGATAGGAGCCTAAATGTGCAACCTCTGCTTGTGGTTATCTAGCATATCATCACCGCCATACCTCCGTGAAAGAGACTGGTGTTTAGAATTATATACCAGCAGGAGTAAGTACTAGCCAGGTGTTTTCCTCTGTAAAAAAAACAGTACTTAAAGGTATTTTTCACAAAAATCCCATGTACATTTATTTGTTTGTGATTTTTTTTACATGACAGTAATTTCTTCAATCCCTAATGCTAGACCCAGACACAAAATTGTGGCATATAGCTATATACTAGTTTTTCATCTCTAACTGTTGCATTTTCCTCAACTTAAAAGAAAGACCTCAACGTGGAAAACAAGTCATTTATCACATGTAGATGGAAATAGCATTGTCAGGCTGCTGTCCCTAGCAATACTGAAAAGAATTTCCATTGTCTGAACCTGATCTAGTGGAGGAGGAGCAAACTGTCAGAACTGGAAATATGTGACTCAATGGAGACTGTCCATTTTTATGAGCAGTTATTTGGGGGCTGAGACAGGTATAAAGCAAAACTGTTACAAGATTTTCTTTTGTGAGTCAACTTTCTGAAGTCTAGTTGAATGTCATTCTCACACTCATCTTCAAAAAGTAAATACAACATTTCTAAATTTAGTTTTGCTGTTAAAAAGATTAATATATATTTGGTTACCAGTGGAGAAAAATCTACAAAATCTGCCCCA
>NW_009598714.1:0-9486 GCF_000690535.1 Cariama cristata
CCGCCCTCAGCCCGCGCAGGCCGCGGCCCTGCCCGCCGTGTTTAGGCCGTTTGCCTTCACGGGTCGCTTTCTTACCGGGGGTGTTCAGTCACTTACATTTGTTTCTGAGAATTGCTATTTAAAATGGTGTAGCTATGAAAGTAATTTTTATTTTTTTTTGGTTTATTTTGTGATTTTTACGAGCCCAAAGTAGGGAGAAGAGAGGTGATGTGTTAGCAGTGTGCGTGTCTAAATTTTAATAAGTGTATTCTTCTAAAGCTAGGGTATGGTGTAGACAGTCACTGGCTTATTTAAGGCTGTGTGAACTTTTCTCTCCTAAATTCCTTACCTGTCAACTGCAAAATTGGAATCTCTTGGATTTCATTTTACCAGCCATCCTCTTCTCCCAAAGGTTTATAGAAATTCATGAGTTTGAGGCGCGAAGCTGGAGAAACGTTAAAAATTAAGGGAAGCCTATTAGCTTTATTGACAAGCTGATGTAGCTGAAACAGTTGGGAATTTGAATGTGGAAATGTAGCAGTGAAATACCTCCTCCCCTCACGCTCCTATCTTCGTGTCATGAAAATGTAAATTTTATTTGACCAATTTACAAACCTATGCAACTAATTTGTGCTGTATGAGTAACGGTTCTTGCACCCTGTCTTTCCCAAGCCCGCAGCACGCTTGGCAAGGGCGATCTCGTATACAATTTTACCAGCTAGGGCTGACATCCATCCCTCTGTCAGTAAATCAAAGGTGTGTCTGGCTGGCGGCAAGGACTCCCTATCGAAATGTGCCTGGTAGAAGACGGCGTCGCACTGTCCTGCTGTTAAATTGGAATTTTTGAATTCTGCTGCCGGTCTGGGGATGGGCACGGGGAAAGAGACATCCATGGCATAGGACTGCTGTCGTCTGTGTGGCGAGGGACCCGCAGCCTTTGCAAGGGCCTTAGGTGTGCGCCTGCACCCCCAAAGCTTGGGGGAGGCTGGAGCCGACCTCCTCCGCTTTTGAGGGGTGAATTGCAAGGGGATCCCTTCCGACTGTCCGGATAATTATCTTAATTCTGAGATATTGGGACCGCATATGCTAACTTTAAAAAAGTTTTGCATATCGGGCAGTATGATTTAGTCATTTACAATTGCTTCAAGAAACAGTATGTATGAACAATAACTTCAGTGCTAACTTGCACAGAAGTGTTAGTTGTGTATTTTGAGCAGTACGTCTGTTTGACTCCTGGGACTTTGGAAATACTTTCCTATTCAAAGTCATAATTAGCATAACTCATTATTATTTAATTGTCTTATGTTTTCTTTGTCATCTGTACCTAGTGTTGAATCACTTATCCACAGAAGAGCAAAGCAGTAGAGTTTTCATAGTTCCCCATTCCTGCATTTGAAGTTCTGAAATGGTCTAAAAGGCTCTTCTGGAAAATCAATTTGCTGTTTGTGTTGGTTTAATGCTTAACACTCACTGTGTGTCCTTTGTACCAGCAGCTGTGGAATGCTCTGCTGCAGTTGAATTTGTGTGTTTTCTGACGTGCCAAATATAGTGAGAAACTTCCTTATGAAAGGAGGAGATTTAGGTTTGGTTTCAGCATTTAAATTTTTTGAAAGGATAACATTTCAAGAGTAACATTTCCATAGTTCTGTGCACAAGTGTTTTATGCAGTCTTGTGCAACTCTTCCTATGTTGCACTTTCATAATTAATTTCATATTCCACTTGGTAAACTTGCAACTGTTTTAGAACAGTTTTAAAGCAGAACTGCTACTTCATTTTTATTGCTACCTGCCTCCTGTGTTACAGGGAAAACCTGAGGTAGGAAGGAATAGATGTTGAAGTGTGCTAGGTATTGTAGAAGTTAAGCGATATAGTTTATTTTCTTGATTGTTCTTTTTGTTGTTTGTTTTCTACGCTGTAGGGAAGAGTGAGTTATCATTCTGAAAACTTGCTAATTAATACTTTTATACTTTGTATGGTACAGCAAGGCTGACAGGCCTCATCGTGAACTTGCTGCTTATCTCTAGTGTATGTTTTTAAGGAGACTTGTTCATGTAGAATCTGCTTTGTCAAAAGGAGTAAAGGAAGCTCAGGGAGGTAGGAATATTGCATGGTTCTCTTGAGCTGGAGTCGCTATTTGGGCAAAAAAAATCCCTTAAGTGTTGGTTTTGTTTTAGTTTTTTTCCATATTAAACTTGTTTTAGAAAGTAGGAAAATAATCTAGCAGCTTTTTTTTTTTTTTCAACTGTAATTTCCAAACTTCTTTCTCGGCAACTTCTAAATATGAATCTTGCTGATGATTTCACAAAGACTATCAACTACTTTGATGTAGTTACTGTTCTTTTGAAAACTGTACAAGGAGTAATGATAAGTTAGGAGACAACAGAGAAGGAAACCTTGTAGTTGTTGGCCTGTCTCTTGGGACTAGATGAGTATGTAACTGGGAGGGACAAATGCCTAGTGGCAAGACTTTGAAGAATATTGTGAGAGACGTTAGTTTAATTTAAATTGGAATTTAATTTGGCAATTGATAAGGGACATTCACAACATGTTGATAAAGAAGAAAACAAGCTTTTTACAGGGAGGTATGCAAAACTGCAAGTGGGGAAATTAAAATTAGTTTTTTTAAAAAAAGAGGGAAAAAGCTTGACTATGAATTCTGACTCTGATTGTAATTCGTTTAAGAAATGTAGTTAAATTGTTAAAAATAGGAGACATGTATATAAACCACTGGAAAGAATTCTGTGGGTCAGAGATGGTCTCCTGAGTGCTCCTAGGCCAGATGAAACTTAGAGGCTACAAGCAAAGACCATGAAGGCAAAACTGCCCATAGAGAAGTTTGACCAGTAAAATAAGTCTTGAGCTGAGGGCTATTATCAGTGGCTGCTGACAAAAAGGAAGAGCATGTATTTGAGACGTGACTGGAAAAATTCTGAAAAATCCTGGTATGGAAGCGGAGGGGCGGGTGGGGGGAAATGTACCGTAGACATTGCTTGGTTTCAACACTGTAATCGAAATGAGCAATTTGTGAAACTTTTTTTTTTTCTTGATGCTAGTAGTGACTGACATTTTCAAGGGTTATACTGGGAGTGAATTTCATCCAGTGCATGCAAGAGGTCCTAGGGTATAAATAGAACAAATGGTGAGGTATTGAGACATAGAGCTGCATGCTAATAAGGGCAAGCTTGGACTTTGAAGGACCGTTTTTGTGACCTCTAATGTGCCTGTAGGGAGACACCACACACGCTCGTGCAGTGTTTTGAACTAACTGGGTCTGTGCAATAATTCCTCTAAAGCATTGCGCTGTTGGAGTGAGCCTGCCAGGATGTTTCAGTCCACAAATGCCTTGTCAGCATTGTCTAATGGAGCTCTGGTGCAAGGAGAAAAACAGGTTTTCGCTGAGAGCAATTATAATATAGTTAACGAGGAGGGTGCAGCTTAAACTCAGACCTTGAGGGTAGAGTCCACTGTGAAAGGATTTTCAAGGTTTGCCAGAAGACATGAGATAAAAAGATACCCTACTGATAGAGGCTTTCATAGCAGTTAATCAAAGGAGGTAGTTACCGTGAAGAGCAGCTGCTTATACAGAATGCTTTCAAAGACAAATGAAGAGGTCGAACTGTGCGATAAAGGTTAATGCTGCACTACCCTTTAAGCTGGGGGAGTGGTTCTTTAACATGTTATTAACAGTCCTTCTGGGGTCAGATAGTGGAGAAAAAGTGTTAAACTAAAAGATGGCCTAGCTTAGCAATATTCACCGTATTCACACACCATGGAGTTTGGAGACTTTGTTTATTGGCTGTGGACTGATGTCTAGGTAGCATTGCCCTCAAGACATACTCCATAAAGTGCAAAGAACAAAATATTTAGCAGGTTTTTGTTTGTTCCATTTTGGAATATTCTCAGAAGTGTTTTGATATTATGAGGGGAGGAGTAAAGCAAGAACTTGGATTATCTTTGTGTGTTCAATGACTTTGTTTTTTGGCATGAGATGAATAACGTAGAGGTTTGTGGTTTGTGTGTTTTGGTGTTTTTTTTTTTTTTTAAAAAGGTTTCATGGTAGGGCATGCCTTTTGCTTCCTGTAAACTGAGTTGCTGTAGTCTCTTCTCGTTATTAGTGAGATGAATCTGTCTTACAACTGAATATGAGAAAATTTTGTTTCCCATAAACCTGGAGAAAATATGTAGTTAATGGATTCACAAATCTCTATGTTTCAAAGCCTAACAACAAAGTGAGTGACTTTGAGGAGGGGAACACTGAAAGACTTTTAACCCCTGGGGGAAGACTTCATGGCAGCTATTGCCATGCTTCTGCTAGTCCATTCGTAGTCATCAGTGCTGTCTTCACTGTCCAGGTCTCGCTAAATGGCAGCACAGCCTTCCACTGTTATCAGCCACTCCTCCCAGTTTTGTATCATCAGCGAACTTGCTGAGGGTACACTCCATCCCCTCATCCAGGTCGTTGATGAATAAGTTAAACAAGACTAGCCCTGGAACTGACCCCTGGGGAACACCGCTAGCCACAGGCCTCCAACTAGACCCTGTGTCACTGATCACAACCCCCTGAGCTCTGCCATTCAGCCAGTTCTTGATCCACCTCACTGTCCACTCGTCTAGCCCACACTTCGTTAGCTTACCTATGAGGATGTTATGAGAGACAGTGACAAAAGCCTTTCTGAGGTCCAGGTAGACAACATCCACTGCTCTCCCCTCATCTACTCAGTCAGTCATGCCATCATAGAAGGCTATCAGATTGGCCAAGCATGTTTTCCCCTTGGTGAATCCATGTTGACTACTCCTGATAAGCTTCTTTTCCTCTAGATGCTTAGAGATGACATCCAAAATGAGCTGCTCCATCACTTTTCCAGGGATGGAGGTGAGGCTGACTAGCCAGTAGTTTCCTGGGTCGTCCTCCTTGCCTTTTTTGAAGACTAGAGTGACACTGGCTTTCCTGCAGTCCTCAGGCTCTTCTCCTGTCCTCCGTGACCTTTTAAAGATGATGGAGAGTGACTCAGCAGTAACATCTGCCGGCTCCCTCAGCACTCATGGGTGCATCCTGTTGGGGCCCATGGATTTGTGGGTGTCCAGTTTGCTTAAATGATCTGTGACCTGATCCTCCTTGACCAAGGGAAAGTCTCCCTTTCTCCAGGCTTCTTCTTTTATTTCCAGGGTTTGGGATTCTTGAGGGCCTGCCTTAGCTGTAACGACTGAAGCAAAGAAGGGATTCAGTAACTCTGCCTTCTCTGTGTCCTCTGTCACCAGGGTACCCGCCTCATTCAGCAGTAGGCCCACATTTTTCCTAGTCTTCTTTTTGCTGCTGATGTATTTGTAGAAGCCCTTCTTGTTGTCTTTGACATCCCAGCACAGTCCTAGAAGAGTGACCATTAGTACGTTTGGTGGCAGGGCGTCCACATATATGTCACTTCAACTATTCTTTCAGTGGGAAGAGAGTAGCTCACTATATTTGAGAAAACATTTTCAACATATCTACAAAATTATTGCCACTAGGGTGACTCTGTAGGTTTAAGCCTTGGCTATCTAAAGTTGGCTTTCATTTTTTGTATTGCCTACTGTTTTATTTGCCCAGTATACACCAAACACTACACATCTAAGTCTACAATGCAGTCAGGCGAATTACCCTATTCTGTGGTTGGTCGTGTTGCATTCTTTTGTGGTTGGACAGTGTCTGCATCGGTGGAGTGTCCCATCTAGTTGGTTCTCTCGAAAGGAGAAGTTGTTAATGGAATTAGGAGGGAAATGGAGGCTGCCTTCAGATAAAGTTTACCATGATCCATTTAGAAGAATTTCTTTCAAATGCTTGTTGCATGTAGCAGAACATGCAAACAGACTGGATTACCAGGCCCGTTTCAATGGTGGCTGATAGCATGCCTCAGCGTAAGAATGAATTCTTGAAATTCCTCTGCTAGTCACTGTGAAAATGTGAAAAAATACGGAGCTCAGTAGCCAAGCAACATAAAGTTGACATCCTGTTATTTGTACTTTGATCTATTCTATAAACCAGTTGATTGTAATAGGAAATGAAGCAAAGTTTTTTAAGACTTAATCCCGGAGACACTATACATGTTCCAAAGACAATCTTTAAGGATTGTCAGCAGTGTTTGGTTTTGTCACCTGATAGAGGAAGCAATGTAAAGAAATAACTGAAAATGGTATATCTTTTCTGTGATCTGTTATGCCTCAGACCATGGAAATATCAAAAGATTTGTGTTAGTGTTACTACCCTTTTTGAAAAAGTCAAGTGATCTACTTAATTTTTAAAACATGATGAGCCTAAAATTTTTTGAACTTTGACCAAGAATCACATGTAGTTGATAATGTAATGCTTAGGAGATTACTTTCCTGTCTACAAATTAATGGAAAACAGGAGTGACTGTTTTCAGTAAATAAGAATGTCGTGTACTGCACAATACAGCAAAACATGCTATAGAGTAGCAAACATTTGATTGCAATTTACAGGAGATGATTGCTTCTGTCAGTCTTGAATATATGGAAATATAGAAGTGTGCTCTAGTAAGCTGTATGTACCCTGCAACTGAAAAGCTCTTATTAGATAGTCCAGATGCCACTTACTTTTGTGCTTGATAGGAGACTTCCAATTACGGCTTTTAACCAGCTTTTAAAAAACAAGTGAAATGGGAATAATGGGTAGAGAAATTGATTGACCAAATACTACTTTTTATTATTATGGCACACTAATGTTACGGAGTCTTATGTGATCAGTTTATTATTTGGGTACTGCAACATGATATACAAAGATTGCTGCTTGTGTTACTTGAGAGGTGAAAGAGGTGATTAAATGACAAATGTAACTGTTCTGTCATGCTGTATTTTCAAGCTAAAACGAAAAAGAGGGGAGAGGGCTCATCAGTAAAATAAAAACATTGTTTTTTATATAACTGGTGTCATAGTTTGTTTCCAGTAACAAAAAAACCAAACCAGACCTACTGTGACCTTATTCAGTCACTTCCTCAGAACAATTTTTTTATTAGATGCATTATTGAAGAGTTGAAGTCTGATATACCTCTAGATATGGATTTTTAGAGTGATATTGGAAGACTCAGAAGTTCATGCAACCTTCAAAAATCTTGTCTTGAGAAATAGCTTTGTATTCTGTATTCGAATACCAGTTCTTTTGATTTGTCATGTCCTTTTCCACCCTGAATGCATCAGTCAAACATATGCGAGTAAATACATTGGAACAGACTACAGCAATTTTTTACCTATAGATTAAGGCTTAGCTTTAAATTGTTGATTTAAATTGCATCTCTGAACAGATTATTTTAATCTTTAAAACAGAACAAAAGAACCCAAACCCAATTCCTATATGAACTGGAACGCCTCAACAGTTACGTTTATCACTGTAGACTGTACATCTTTACCATCAGTGCATATTGCTGGGGTTTAACCCCAGCTGGCAACTAAGTACCACACAGTTGCTTGCTCAGTCCTCCTTGCCTCTCTTGGTGGGATGGGGAGGAGAATCGGAAAAAGGTAAAACCCGTGGGCTGAGATAAGAACAGTTTGAGAATTGAAAGAAAATACAATAATAATGATTGTAATGAAAAGGAGAAAACAACGAGAGAGAGAGGAATAAAACCCAGGAAAAGACAAGTGATGCGCAATACAATTGCTCATCACCCGCTGACCGATGCCCAGCCCATCCCCAAGCAGCGATCGGCTCCTCTTGGCCAACTCCCCCAGTTTCTCTACTGGCCGTGCCATTCTGTGGTATGGAATATCCCTTTGGCTGGTTGGGGTCAGCACTCCTGGTCGTGCTCCCTCAGATCTTCTTGTGCCCCTCCTCGGTGGCAGAGCATGGGAAATGGAAAAGTCCTTGACTTCTGGTAACACTACTTAACACACGGATGTTTTAGTGCTGCTATTGACGTTATTCTCCTACTAAATCCAAAACACAGCACTGCACCAGCTACTAGGAAAAAAATTAACTCCATCCCAGCCAAAACCAGGACAGATGTTAAGCTAGGAAAAATGATATTTCCTTGGTGCCTCTATTTAGAGACACCCTGTCCCCCCCCCGATTACCTTCCCCACTTGCAAATTGATCTTCTAGTTGTGATGTTAATATGTAAAATTAATCATTGTATGCAGATGTGCAGAGAGCATTCTGCCCATGATGAAGCAGTGGACATTCTTCACCTGGAAAGAACTGAAGGTGGAAGGGGGAAGACATCTGGAAAGAAATACACTTTCAGATTCAAGTTCAAGTTTGTATTCAACTCAGCTTCAAACTGGGTTGAGGTTTTTAATCGCTTGCTCTGAATTTTATTTAATTATGTTAATCAAAGAATAGCTAAAGAATAGCTAACTATTAAGCTATCCTAATGGCTATTCTATTAATAGGTAAGGGCTAACATAGCAGTTAACTCACTGATTTATTTTTTCTTTTTTTCTCACCAAACCTTGTCTCTTTTTTTCCCTTGCTTCTCTTGCACTGTGTATGGCTTGTCCCACTGTCTGAAGATGCTAACAGAGAGAGTAAAGTGTTTCCTACCAGTCATTCATTGTAGCGCTATATTTGTTTTATACAGTGTGCTTCTAGCTATGTTTAACGTTTCTCTATTTCTAGAGATAGTGCTTAGAACATTTTAAATAAACCCAGAACCAGATTTCATCCTCCCACATTCTATAACTCAACCCTTTAAAATTAGCAGAATATTTTCCAATAGAATTGAAATACCCGTCGCGATTGCCTGAGTGTATAGATCTATTTATCTCCCTCTAACTACAGAAGATTAGATATAGGTCAAAAATGTACTTGTATGTACCGTATCCATGGTTCATGTGCCTGTTATAAAATGGAGAGAGCATAAACTGAGAAATGTCGTTGATCGTCCTCTTGAATACTGAGTTTCCTCTCTGTATTTCTGAGTCTTTTGTTAGCTTGTTGGTTAGTGAATCAGTTCCCTTTCTCTGCTCAGGCAAGCTTAGGAGCTTGAAAAATAGTCTTTCAATATGCCATTAATAAGCTTATCCTTGTTACAGATGCTTTAAAAATGCTTTTTTTAAAATTAATGGAATCTTTAATACAGCATTGCTGCTGTTGATCCAATCGTTTAGCAAGAGTTAGGAGACTTCACACATGCTGTCACTGGTGCAGGTAAGCCTTTTGATACTTGGCTTATCTGAGCAAGGAAGTTGTCTGATTCCATTTGTAAAATAGCCATGACTTAAAGGTAGTCTTTTGGGGAAAGGTTAAAAGTTCTTTTGCATTAGGAAGTGTTGCGCCCTTCCACACAGATGTAATATTTACTGGAAGGAATTAATATTTGCTTCTGATGGAATCCTCAGCTAGGCTGAAGTCCACTCTTTCTCGTAGGGAGACTAGTCACAACTGGGTGAATGCAATCTCCAGCTGTTAGTTCCACCTTCCAGCTCTCAAATCCTTTGCTTTTATGTGGCTGCTCTTTCACTAAACCTTTGAAATATAGATTAAAAAAAAAGTTCCCCCCCCCCTTTTTTTTTTTTTT
>NW_009598714.1:9500-32459 GCF_000690535.1 Cariama cristata
GCTCACACTTTTGTTGTTCTTGTTTTCTAATCTATACCACAAGAACAACATTTAACAGTCAGGCAAAGGCCAGTGATGAAGATAGGATGGGCAGCCCACAATCCAGGTGCAGAGTATGTAGAGACAGGTATGCTGAAGTCAGGCCACCTTCCTCACGATCTCTTCCTGGAGCTGTCTACTCCCAGTGATTATCTTCTGGATGACTTTACTTTTCTGTACTTGCCTGTATGGGGCTTGTGTTTTTTCCCTTAATGAAGAGCATGAAAGAACTTGTAGTGCTACATGGAAAAATTTGTGGTGTTTGTAAGCGGATCTTTCCTTTTTGTAACAGCAACAAACCCAACATAGGAAGTTTTATGGGAGTAGGAAATTTACTGGGGACATGGTGGTACTGGCGGAGAAGTAGCCCGAAGGATGTTTTCTGTTCTTGCTGTGTAATAAAAACTTTATTGTTTGCACACACCATGTATTGCTGCCAGAAGGGGAGGTTTTGACTTCTGTTCTGCTCATTTCTATCGTTTCTCTGATACCGGTGGAAGGATAAGTGTCTGAGGACAGGGCCGGTAGGGACAGTACCTGTTCATGCCCGTTGACTTCACCAGTACTGAAGTGTAGGTCTTGTATAGAGAAATGCAGCTTTAGTATAGATTTTGACAGGCTTGAATGCTTGTCAGTGTTGTTTTCCTTTTATTCAAATTTGGCAACTAATGCATTAGAAGATATGCTGGCAGATCACCTAATTGAGAGTTGTGTCTTTGCTTGGTTAGAAAGATTTGCTGAAATAGGATATGCTTGACAGATTGGTTGCAGACTTCCTAGAGGGAGAGATGCCATTATCGGTGGTTTAAATGCCAAGTTGTAGAAGTGTATAGGATAGTTGTAAATACTGATATATTTTCATCACATCTCAGATCAAGAAGGATTTAAGCTGTGATCTCAATCAGAAACTAAAAAAAAGAAAGTATTGGCACTTTTGTGATAAAATGGGCAATTTAATTATTCAGATCTGTAGTCATTGTTAAGTTTAACCTGTGTTATTTCCGTTAGGGCATTTTGTGTTCAGGATGAGTTATTGCAAACTGGGAATCGGAAGTGATAGATGTAGGGATTTTAATGGCTTTATTCATGGTCTGCGAGCCCACAAGATATTGTCTAAATTGATCTGATTGCATTTCAGTTGGGTGACTTCAGGGAAGTGCGAGAGCAGTTCGAAGAATAAGACAAATAGGCTGGGAAAACACCTTTGGAGGCAGAACCTCCTGTTTGCGTAGACTGCACTTACTTCACTTTGACCACAGAGTTTCAAAGGAGAGTTGGTATGTGATGCTTAGCTTGACAGCCAATTATTTGTTCTTGTGGGATTGCTAAGTAAAATTGACTAATTGTTAATGAGGCCCCTTATTCTTGCCTGTACTTTACAGTTTCTCTGTAATAACTGTTGCGAGAGGTTTGGGACATTTAATTCTTGTAATGAATATTGATAAATACTGATAAATATTGACAGATACTTGCCGTCTTGCTTTGGATTTTGTCAGACTCCCCAGAAACTAGTTTTTGAGTAATCATGGATGTAAGACCAGGATATAGGAAGGTGCTTTGTATGAATTTGAGACTTCCTTTCAATAGACAAAAGCAACTAGACAAAACTATTGTGAATTTGTATGAAATTTGCTTACAGTAAGTTTTCAAGAAAACTTTATTTCTGTGGTACAGGTAATGGGATATTGGGCTTTTCACTTTGAGATCAGAACTGCGTATATCATCCCGGTTCAGTAGTCCGAAAGTTGTTAACACATGACGTGGAAAATAAGATAATGCAAAATACTGGAATGGTTAATCCAAATTTATGTTCAAGTGCAGAAGAATGAAAGAACAAATACACAAAGAGAGGCTGAGTCATCCTCTTGGTTTTGTAAGTAGTCTATTCCCAGAAGCCGTATTAACACGGACGCACATGGAGCTTTCATCTCTGAATTCCCTTGTTTTACTTTTTAAGGAATAAATGAATGAATCTCACTGTCACTCTCATGACCAGGAATATTAAATTATAATTAAAAATGCTGCTTGCATAAACAAACCCATTTGGATGCTAGTGGATAATGCAATGTCCAACCTTATAATAAAATTTTATCATACATTAAATCAGTATTGTTCGAATACATACTAGGTTTTTCATATACCACCTACCATGAACTATTGAAAACTGATAGTTTTCCCCTAGTTTGTTCCTTTCGAGTCTAGGAGGAGGAAACAATTAATGATTGTGTACTGTCAGAAAGTCCAGGGCAGAATGCAGTTACTGAACAGTCTTTTGTGTAGATACTTAGAGAGCGAAGAGGAGCTACTGTTGACTCACAGATAGCATAATTGACTCTCACGTAGCATAATTTCCCTTTCTTTTTTCATTCCCCCAGGCCTCGCAAAATTGTTTTGTAACTCGAAACATGTTTAATGGAGCTATTAAAAAGTAATATCTTATGTTTAGGAGCTGTACTTGTATCGTGGGATACCACCAATGAACCAAAATCACTGAGATGAGAGTCTAGTTCTAAATATTTAGAAACAACTCCTAAGAGCATCAATCTTGTTCTTTTTAAATTGAGATGATTTAATATACAGAAGATCTTACTGGGCCAAAATGTCAGCTTGAGACTTTATGGACAAATTTAGGCTCTTAGAATCACAGTTTTTCAGGTTTTAAAGTATTCTGGCTAACTGTTACAGCTGAAGTAATACTTCGGCCAAAAAAAATTTAGATTTCTTCATTGTGATGTCATTTTGGAAGAGGAAAAGGCCAATTCAGGTAGGAATTCTGAATGTTTACATGCTTATTTAAAAAAAAAAAAAAGTTAGTGTGGGATGAGGTGATTGTGCCTGGATGCTGCATTTGATGTTTGACTGTTCTTCTAGCAGTTACTGAATACAGGTGGGTTAGGTTGTGTCCAATCTGTTTAAAGGTACATGGTTTCATTTTTGGAGAGTTCTGATTGCCCCAATTGCATTTGCTTTCAGTATTTAGGCATCAGGGAAGTGAAAGTCAACAGTGTTTTGCTCACTAGGTAGGCTTGAATAAAAAAAGTGTAAGGCTTTCTGCCCATCCGTTTTGGTCTGAAGGGCTGAGAGGCTCTGTAGTGGGAGAGGGCAGCATCTCCCAAGCAGTGTATTCTGCATATTTTTGGTAACTCCTGTTGTGGACCAGAACAGCTTGGATTCTGCAACACTTTCCTCAGCTAAAAAGAAAATTAATAGTAACTGAAAGGTTTTTTATCTCCCTCCCTCTTAGAAGCACTTTGTTTCCAACTTCCTTGTGTAGCTAAAGGTATAGGAATTTGGACAAGTTGTCACAGGATAAGGTAGGGCATGAACTTCAAGCATGCCACTGACTGTAGCAACTGTGGACTTGTGTGTGCTGTGATACACGTAGAAAGAAAGTGCTTAAGTTATGTTGAAACAGGATTTAATGCATAGTCGAGGAAGCAGGAACAGAAGCACTGGGAACTGTTTTCTTCCTTGTAATGTAGCACAAAGTTGAAGAGGAGCTACTGAGCAGCAGCACCAAGAGATGAGGGGAAGCCTGGGACTGTGATCGCTGTGCCTGATTCGGCATAGGGGGTAGAATTGTTCTGCTGTGAAATGGAGGTTATTTGAAAACACGGGTTTAAAAACAGCTGGATGCTTCCATAATCAAATACAAAATGGCGTTGCCCTTGTGGTCTACTAAGGAAATGGTTTGGAAAGGAGGTTTGTAAGACAAAACTAACCTGGATGAAGTATCTTTAAAGTTCTTTGCGATGCGTTGAAAATAGGGGGGAAAAATAATGTGAGTTTGTGATAGTTATAGGTGTCTCTAGAAAGACTTATGGCTGTCCTCTTGTACCCAAAATATTCAGAATAGGGTGTTCTCTGGAGTACAAGATTGATTTGTAAAACAGTGAAAAAAAATTCAAGTGATCATTAACACACATTGTTTCTGGATGCCTGTAATCTCTCCTTTATCTGATCAGTGTGCTTGGATAAACTAACTACAGGAGCTCTACTTCCTCATATGTAAGAAAATGTGAGGTGTGAAGAAGTAAGTGTAGTGGTGACAGCAGAAAGGGATGGTGTGTGGCTTCAAAAAATAAAAAGTATCGTGAACAACCTGTAATGTGTATGAAAAATTTAGTGTTAGAAAGTCTTGGTGTAGCTACATCAGTGATGTAAATTCAGACTTTTCAGGAGGTAATTTAAAGCAGCCTTGTATCTGGATGGTATTTCATGTGAGGATTGACTTTCAGAGTGTAAATTCACATGTTTTTGTCACACTTGTCATGTTATTTTTCCACCAGATTATTGGAAGATAATTTTTACTGGTTGCTTCTTGGAAGAGTCTATGCTGTACTCAACTGTCATGATTTTTTGTTTGTTTGTTTTTTGTTTTGGTTTGGGTTTTTTTTCCCCCCTACTGACAGCTTAAACTTTAAGAGTAGTTAAAGGTAACCTTTTGTTGGTGTCTTTCCGAGCCAGGAAGCATTACTAGGTTAGATTGACTCTCATCAGGTTACTAAATCTGTTTTGTCAGAGTGCATACATTTGACTGTTTGTTTGTTTTTTTAAAAAAAGGTCAGGTTTGTTTTCTTCAGAAGGTCTTTTAATACTTAGGGGTTATGGTATTGCTGCCAGTAGAAGAAGTTGAGAGAACTCTTTTTCTATATAAAAACTTAACCTAACCTCAGAGAACAACAGCAAATGGGATGTTTTTTCATTGCCACTTGTTACCAGTGTCATCCTCCCCTTCTCTAGTGGTCCTCAATCAATTTTACGATGCCTACACTGTCGGTGTCTTCTACCTTGCCTTAGGTGACTCTTTACCAAAACTTCTGGCTAGTAGCTAAGCTGACTGTTGTTTTCCAGATGTGAAAATGTAATTGGATATGAATTTGTGTAATAGGTGTTTGAATTCTGCTAAGGACTTTTGAAATTTGGGAAGTGCTTTCCTGTGTTTTGCCTTGAACCCTACAGTTAATTATTGTACCTTTTGTGAAAGGAGTCTTCCTGAAAGACTTGGTGATGTGCTGGCAGACATATATTGAGAGAAAATTTGCCATTGAAGCAGTCAGAATTTGACTTTATGTGCAGGATCTTGAAAAGCATCAAGACTTATACTTAGCAGTCAAAGCAATACATTTCTCATATTCTCTATTTTCTGGTTCACTGAAAGACTTTGATGCTTTACGGTGTTCTTGTACAGCTGAAATATTTTGTTTGTTTTTAAGAGTTTGGTGTTCTGTTTTAAATAATTTCAAATGTTAGTGGATACTTACTTAAAAAATTAAAAAGTGTAAGATTCAGTGTTGTATCTGATACAATGGTGCTATGTGCTGGGGAGATAATGAAATACCAAAGAGGTGCTTAGCATTCCATGTGTACTTACTTAATCTGACTGTATGGCTGCCAAATGTTTCAAGGGAGTCATCTTTCTGAAGTTTGACTTCTCTCGTGAGCCTTTGGGGTGAGGGAAATGGTCTATGCTGTTAACCTTTGATGGTATGTATTACACTTGACATAACGAGGCAATTAAGTTATTGACAATGCTTTTTTTTAGTGTCAAAGATGTGTGCCGCCCAGAAACAAAACCCCCCTCTATCTGGGAATGCCACAAGAGTTGGCAGCACATAGAGCTATACTTGTCTGTAGGAGCTTACAGAAATCCTGGAGGGTGCATGCCAGCATTTTTCTACACTTGGTCAACAGGAGGTAAATAACAGTTAGAAGGAAGAGTGGTTTTATAGGCATAAAAAGCAGTGGTGGTATTTTCATGATATGTGTAACAGAAGGTGTTTAATTAGGTTGCAAGTTTGCAGCGGGGTTTTTGGCAATTCGTTTCTCATCAAGCCATAAATCCCTTTTTTCACGTAAAACTAAAGCTAGTTTTGTTTGTGCTTTAATGAGCTACGGTTTATGCGACAACAAAACTGCCTCGGTTCACTTATGTCTGAACGACCGTGTTCTCAGATAGGAGAGGGGAAGAATTGTTCTTTTTTTTGTTAGTGTTTTGTTTTTTTGTTAGGATTACCAGTATTGGGTTACCTGGTTTATACTAAGTATATATCGGGGTACAGGAGTTGTGTTTGGACTGTTTCTGTGAGCGAGTAGGTGGTACATATGGGAAAGGCGCATTGTTGCAGGCACCTGCCTTTGAAGCAAACACAACTGTTATGCTACTAGTAAAATATAAATATTTTGTTTACATTCACATGTTAAGCATAAAGATATGTGTTATAAATCGAGGTAAGAGAAGGTGATAGACTGGTTAGTAGAATTTCTTCTATGTTATGGTACACACTTACTTTCACAAAATTTATTATCTTTCAGTTGGGAATTGTCTAGCAAAATTTTCAGGCTTATGGTATCAAAGTGACTTTGAAAAGGAAAAGAGTGTACTGAACACCTTTTCAGAATTGATAAATACAGATTATGTACTTTCTGTCCTACAACCTAAGTTAATGGATTACCTGGTTAATAAAGTTACCTAGTGACTTACCCTGGCCGTGCTGTTGACCGTGACTGGGAAGGGAACATGTTAAATGACAGCAGTCGTTGTGTGGGATCCTCCTCTCTACAGGCTAGTGTTGATGTTTGGTACTTTTCCATTAGCTGGAAGGGCAGATACGGCTGTCATAGCACTGAATGCTTGGCTCTACGTTTTTATCTTCGTGATAGGAAAGTGCCTCAGAGAATAGAAAGAAGTACAGTGCTACATGAAGTGTGTCTTGCACAGTGTGTCCCTGACCTTACTGTCTAGGAGCCCCTGAATCCGAGCCAGCCCACTCCTCGAGTAGTTCCACTGAGCTGTGCCTGTGTTAAGGTTTGTTCTGTAGAGGCAAGGTTTGTGTGAAGCACTGCTGAATAGCGGGGTGAAACCTGGATGGTTTTGACCAAGTGTTTATGATTTCTCTACTTACAATTACCTAATTGAAGTAACTTACCACTTTGGTTTTTTTTCTTGCTTCCTTTATGAGTAGTTTTGTTGCTCAAAAGGTCAGGAGAAATATAATGATGAAAACATTTCTAATTTCTGTATGCAATGCTAAGAATAGCTGTGTACTTTGTTTCTAAATTTGCAATGATAAGCAAAGATAAAAGCATAATATTTTAGCAAAGAAAGCATATAATAGTTCTATTTTTGTCCGTATCCCATCCGTACCTCCTGATGTTCACTTTTGATGGGACCTGAGGGCAGAGACATTGACTGTAATTGGGCTCAATTCACCTTTTGCTTTTTTCCCCTCCTCTGTGTCCCAGTTTGTTTCCTGTGACCCGTGCCCTTGCTGTTCTGTAGGTGAATGTAAATATCCTCTTGAGCAATCTCTGTAAGTTGAAGTCTTCTCTTATTTCTGGCTCTCCCCTTTCCGGCCTCCACCATGTCTTATTTAAAAAACAAACAAACAGAAAAACTACAAAACAATCAGAAACAAAACAAACAAAAAACAAATACAGCAAAACCCAGCATGAGACATGTAGCAGAAATAGGAACCTGTAAATAACTGCTAATAAAACTGTCTGGCTAAGCAATGCAAAGTGGTGTTACATGTCTAAGGATTTTTTTATTTCACCTTTGGTATAGTCTGAATGTTTATCAGTAGCAAGTATTTTTTTCGAATGAAAACAATTTCTAAACTGGAACATGTCTTTGTAATACGGGTTTTGTATCACCTCATTAGAAATGGAGGAATGCTTCTAAGGGGGAAGAGGGCAGGGAAATACGGAGAATCCCAGATGTGGTCAAAGTTAAGTGCAAGTTTTCTAACTTCAGAGCTGTAGAAGAAAATTCTTCCAAGTTGCAAGGATGCAGAGAAGTGTTTCCCTTCTTGCCTGAAGCTTTGCTGGCTGAAGAGACTGCTGCGTGTAGCTGCTTGTAACTGCTGCCGTGCCGAGAGGATTGCCCTTTTATGGCTTCTACCTCCCCTCCTCATGTCGTCAGCTTTCAGTCCACTTACCCAAATCTGCTGGGTAAACGATTTCCTATGCAATTTTATCGGAGAGAGAGAGAGAGGTTAAACAGTGTTATTGCCTGATGGGTCTGGGGAGCGATGGTCTCCAGTGGAAAGGTGCAAACTCTTGAACCTCGGCTGTTGACATTGGGCAAGATAGTGCAGGGCTTGGGCAAACTCCTGGGCTGTCTGCCTGAGCCTGGGCTACACCCGAAGTTACTGTTTTGTTTGTAGTTGGGACCAACTTAAATAAGGCACTTGAAGTGGCAATGTTCTTAAACATTCTTGCTTATTTAAAGGAGTTGGGGGGGAGGAGGAGGGGTTGGAGGAAGGAAGAAAAAGAAAAGCGTTTAGGGTTCTCGTGAAGACCTCTCCCAGCAGGCCAGCACGTGTGGTACGTACTGGGTGGCATCTCCGACCTGGGGGACAGCCGGCCGTTTGCGTGCAGTGACTAGTGCTGGTGGATGGACCAGGACTGGTCGCTTTGGAGAGGAGGAAGGGGTGCGGGGGGTGTCCTGTTTTCCAAAAGCTGGAGAAATCCTGCTTTTTAATGCAAGGCTGTGTATCTGCTGTTTCCCAAGGAAGACTCTGACTTGAGATTCAGCGATCTCTGACCGCTGTGGAGAGAGGCAGCTTGCTTGATAGGACGAGCGGTGCAAACTTGCATAGACTCTGCCTCCTCCTTTGTGTGCGTGCCCGTGATTGATGTTTTTCATTGCTGATCCTGACAACTGGCACTATTGGACTGAGGTGAGGTGGAGAGAAACTGTCAGATTGCTTAAATCCCTGTGAAGCCTGGCAGCAGAGCTGTGGTGGAGGAAAAGGGAATACAAATAACATGAGGCTGTTTTCTGTGCCCCACGCCACCCCCTTTCCTTCTGCCCAGCCTGTGTCTTTGCGAGTACGAGGGCAACACAAGGCAGTTCCATGTGGGAAAGTTAAGGAATTAATGTGCCATGTCTTAGTGTTACTGTACTGGGGCTAAACAGATGGTGTAATTAGCCTACAGCGGTGAAGAGCTATTTTTCTGATAAGATAGAAGGAAGTAGTTGTGGGTGGTGGAAGAAGTCTCTTAAATTGGCAAGGCTTAGAATGTGTTTATACAAATGTATGAAGTGTATGGGTATTATAGTTCCTTTCCAATTGCAGTCCTTTTTTCTTGATATTTTTGTTTATCAAGTAGCTCGTAAGGGAAAAATATTTTGAATTATTTTTCAACGCTTTTACTAAGCTCATCTGGAAGAGTGAAGGAATCAAAAATAGACCTTCTCTTTTCTTGGCTAACAGTGATCATATCACTTTGGAGCGATGGGGAAAGAAATCTCCTTTCCTTTAGTTTCTTCCCACCATACGTGTTGGGAGGCTGTCAGAGGATGGCAAGGGTCTGTAGGAGACCTGTTCTTGACTGACCCTGCATGTTTTGGGTTTTGAACTTGTTCGCTTTTCATCTCTGTTACTGACTCCTGCTTAACTTGTCTTGGTTGGGATATTTTAAAAAGGACAGGAGCAATTATAAATAAAAGTTACAAGCAATAAATGAGATTAAATTTGACTTCCACTGTTTGAAAAAGAAAACTTCATCTAAATTAAACCAGTGGAAAAAGGAAGGAATGGCCACAGGAAAAGAGGAAAAAAAGGATTGTATTCGGAGAAAACACATCTACAACTGGATCAAGGTTCAGTTTTGTTCATTTGTTTCCAAGTCCTTTGAATCACTTTTGCTTCCTTGTGAAAAGATAACAAGTATGCTTGCTTTTCAAGCCCAGCTGTTCATGTTTTGACCCTAAGTCAGTAGTACCTGGTCTATCAATGAGTTAGTAGTTCTGATTTTTGGATGCTTTGGATAAAAATGGCTTCTCAGATATATTTTATAAAAGACATAGTATCGATGAGTAGAAAATGTGGCAAAAGCAATTGCTTTGCGGATTTTTTTTCCTAATATTCTTATGTTCTTTTTCCCAGGAAGCAGTTAGATTTGGTACATTGGTTTTATTTGCCTTTGCTGAGAGAGGCTGCATTCTGTTGTGCGCTGGTAGCTCCTGCTTGTCTTCAGAGGATTTAGTTTCTCCTGTTTACTAGCAGGAATCTGTGCCCTCCTTTATCCACTTTATATACTCTTAAGTCTTTCAATATGTTGGATTTTTTCTTTTCCACCAAAAAAATCCCAAACACAAACAGCCCTCTGATCTAAATTTAAAGCCTTATTTCACAACTCTCCTTTTTGCAGCCACTTTCCTGGGAGAGGAGGTGGGTGAGGAAGGCTGTGTTTTGGTGGTGGTCTGTATTAAAGCTTAAAATACTACTTCAGGAATGTCTGCTGGATTTCCCTCGCAGCCCCCCAACTCGTAGTCTACATGACACCAGAAGATAGTCCACAAAGTGATTTATAAACTCCCTCCTCCAAAGAGTGTACCTGCATGTTTCCTTGCATGGAGCAATCAAAGGGGAGGGAATGAAAATAATAAAGGAATGTAAAAGACTTTTACAGCTATATATTGATTAGGATAAATGAACACCATTATGGCAACAGTTTATACGATGTTTTTGGGGAGTGGCTTTTTCTAAATATACTAGGTAGCCTTTCCATTAAAAGTGGCTGAGGGAACATGGTACTAAAAGTGATTTTCATGATGTCATGGTAGGTTTTTATCCCTGCGTCATGGACATCAGTCGGGTGCCCAGTGTGTGAGTATGTGTCATAGCTTCTTTGGGGCAATTCCCGATGTTACAGAACTTCCCGCTTTCATAATCCTGTTTCCTCTTGCAGTCGTGGGAAATGGGCACACGTGAGTGGATGCAGCCTTTCGGCACCGCTTACTAATTTCATCTGGTTCTGAGTGCTCCCAAGCAGGCAAAGGGGGGCTGAAGGATCCAGGCAGCAGCCTTAAGGTCAAACTGTGGCCCCTCGCTATAGCTGGTGCCAGCTGCCTGCCTGCCTTGGCTTGGCTGTGTTCCCTGAACACCTCCCTCCTGGGCACGTGCGACAGGTTACAGCGCTTGACGGTAACGGAAGAAGATGTAAAAATTTACCACTCTTCCGTACTGACTCCGTTACTCCTTCAGGAAGGACTAAGGATTAAATAAAACAAGGAGGGGAAGAGAGTAGTACAGTTTTTCTTCCATGAAATACCATTTGTTTTCAAGGAATTATATATAATGTAATAACATATTATGGATATTTTTGAAAGTTCACTTAATTCCTACTTTTCAAAAAGGCTTTAACACTGTAGCTGACATTTGGGTACCTAGTTTTATTGAAAGAGAGAGTTGGTTGGACTTAGGTTAAGAATCACTCCAAGTCAGCTCGTCTTTTGGTTTAACAAAAGTGCGTGTGTGTGTATAAATACGTGTGTCTGTGTATAAATACATATGTGTGTGTATACATATTTTTAAAATATATGTACTTGCTCTCTCTCTCGGATATATATAAAAACAACTATATATAAATAAAAAATCAGATGTGAGAAGATGTACATTTGTTCTTTCTACAGTTCCTCTTTTGTGAGGATAGAAACTTCAGAAATAGTGATTATGTTCACTTTTATTTGTAAAAAGTCTATTGGAAGATTTAAGGAGTTATTTATTGCATCTCTTTTTGGCATTGAGAAGGATGAAAAGCAGAGGTGTTTGAATGTCTTCCTGCTAGTCCTGATGTTCTAGGAGGGGTTTTCCCAGCAGGTATTACCATAACACATGTTACAGTGAGTTTCAGGGAGGGAATCTGTAGTCATCGTCGTCCCCCCACCTTGATCTCAGTTTTGAAAACACTCTGTTATGATTGCTGAACCTGCAGTTCCCAAACTACAGGAGAAATTCAGAGTACACATTTTTTTTTACTGGATATATATTAGGTTAAAACATTTTGTCCCTCTGTTTCAGCTATTAAATTTTATTTTCTACTGCCTTAATATGTGTAATTGTTTCAAATTAATATCTTTATGAATAAAAATATGCTTTAATTGAAAAATCTGGCTTTGAATCCCTTCTAGATTAAAAAAAAAGGCAATTGGAAAATGCAAAATATTTTTGAGTTAGAATTCTCCAATATTCAAACCTACAGGAAAATACTCAATGGCGTTACTGTTCTTGCTTGAAGGTGTATGGACTAGAGGCTTATAGATAGATAATGGATATGCGGAAAAAAGGAACCTGTTTGTATAGTTGTAGTCTCTATGAAGAATGCAATTGTCTGATTAATTTATATTTTTGTTCCCAAATAGTCTCCCTAATTCTCTGTTTATTTACCTGAGAAGTCAGTGTTTGTATATTAGTGTCTCTCTACTAAGAGCAAGTCTTTAGAAAGCACTAACAAAAACTGTAGTCTCTATTACATTTCTCCGGAATGGGAAAAAATCTTTAATTCACTAGAAACTGCATTTCCTTATATCTTAACACTCTCCAGATAAGCCTTCACCATTAAAAATTGCTTTTTGTTATGTAACACAACTATTCTGAAGAATTTCTGGGTGATGAGGCATGTGGTATCTTATCTTCTTATCAAAAAGAGCTACTGAAAACGAATGGCAACCATGTTTTATGAGGGAATACGAAGGCTTTATTTTCCTTAAACTAAAGTTGTGTGACAGTAAATTAAATGTATGTGTTTTTTTTTTCCCCCAAGTAACTATAATGTTTACTTGATTGTGTTTCTGCTTGGTTCCATATCAGATATATCTATCCTTTTTTTGTAATGTGTTTTTTAACTTCCAGCCCATGGGACATAACTTGAGATCTAATTTGGCTTCTTGTCTCGTTGCAGACCACATATACTTTGTGGACCAGAGTAGGTCTTCTCAGTAACTGTACAGCACTCTTACTTTTTTTCTTAGAATTATGGTGTTTTCTCCACCACCCCTTTTTGAACAAGGCTGAATAGGGTTATGGAGGTGGTTGTATATGTTGAGTTAGTGAGCTGATTGAGAGGTAAAATGCATAGGCTGGAGAGATCAGAGTTAATCCTTGGCTAATCATTTATTGATTAAATGCACCTTTCAAACATATCTGAACTTAATCGAATCTCTTGATTTAAACACTGTATAACTGTTGTCTTTTTTCCTTAATTCAGTAAAAAACCCAGATGTCTACTTTGACAGACTGAAAAAAATTCAGTCAAACTTTCAAGACTGAAGCACTATCCCGAAGTTGATCTTCAAGTTCTGCATTTTGTTGTGCCATGCTCTTTGCCATGGCACAAATGTGAAACCAGCCGTCAGCTTTTGGGGAGCAAATACCCTGGCTCTCTTTTTCAAGAGAAATACATCACTTCACAAGCAATACAGTGTAACATGAGTTCAGAGATACTGAAGGGCAATTCCAGAGTCACTTCTATTTGTTGTCTTTTTTATCTTTACATAAAGAGATTATTGGGAGGCGGGGGGGAAGACTACTGGGTGCAATAGTGCTGCACTGGAAACACGCACTGAAGCCCTGTATTAGACCATAGTTGAAGACAATGTATTTCCTTTTGTGACAAACATTCACCTATGTAGTTTTTAAGAGAGGATGAAGTCTGTGAAGCAAAGCTTTATTTCAGCGCTGAGTGCACGGGAGATCACCTCCACGATCCTCCTCTGTGCATGCTGGTTGGTCTCACTTCCACAAATTTATTTAGGACAGTCATTCGTATTCATGCTATTTCTCAGAAGTCTTGTACATATTCAAATGATTCCTCCCCGAGTTATTTACATCTATGCCCTCTCACTTGCATCTGCGCACTGTTGTCTGGGGGTCATCTTTGAGGGTCGTGGGGTGAAGGCCAAAGTCTTTCTCACGGTTGAACTCTTGACCTCCTTATTCTGGCGCCTGCGCTCTATGTTCTGGTTACATTGCAAACCACAAGGTGACAGTGAATCCTCTCTTTCTTCCATAGAAGGGCAGGAAGGTGACAACCAGGTAGAGACTAATCATGGCTAACATAAGTGGTGTCAAGCAAAGCAACTTAACCCTGCACCCAAATACACATTACCCTGTCTCTGTCCCCATACTTGCGTACCTGGAAACCTTCTTTCTGAGCGCCTATCTGTTATGGCTTAAGCAAAACTACAGTGTTATTTATTACACTTTTTAGTAGCTCCTGCTTGCTCTTAAATATGTATACAAGCTAGTTTGGGCCACATGTTCCCATTGAGTTACTGTTTTGATAGACTTACCTTGCTTAGTTTGTCTAGTTATTGAGTCTTCCCTCCCACCCCCTCCTTAACATGAGGTCAAAATTAGTCACAGTAGCAACTTTCTAGTTAAATGTATTTGCCTGTAGAGGAAGTGATTTAAATTAAGTGTGACAAATGTCTGTCATATAATGCTTGACTTAGTTCACAAAAATTACTGTGTCCCTGTGCAGCTTTGCTCAAGTTAGCTGAGCTGTGTTTGGAGGCCAGGGTGGCCCCAGAAAGTCAGATGTCATCTGCTGCAGCTGGCAGGTGGGGACGGACTTCTACCAGTATTATACAGCATCTTTACATCCACATACAGACAGCAGAAAATGTTCAGAAGGTTTTAATTTACAAATGTCCTCTCTCTAGAAATACACCAAGATTATATACCTTGGCAGAAATTCCCCAATAGACTGGGACATAACTGTACAACAGATTATTTAAGGCACTTTTAAGGGATTTAAGAGTGGTTTGTGATAAATCTCTCATATCTTTGAACTGTAGTTCAGAATTAAAGTGAATGCTGATCTTTTGTGGTATATACCTTGTGTTCTCATTTACTCTTGAAGGTGTATCTCAAAGGAGAAACAGTGAAGTGTTGTCATGATTATGTATCAAACAGGCTGAACACTGCTTTCTGTCCTCCCCTGACAAAATATTTTAAGAATTTTGAGTAGTCAGCCTTGAAACATTCAATATATTGTGCTTGTAAACTTCTGGAATTAGCGTATTTCAAGAGGGTAACAGGGATGGTGTGTTAATCTAGGACTATTCCATTTAACTTTTATCTAAAGCAGTGCAGCAGCTCTCATTTTGAGTGGGCTGTCATTGCTGCTTCTGTTCTCATGTCTGGGGGCATCCAGTGATGCACTGTCATTTCCCAAGGGACTGGGAAAGGGTAAAATAGTTCTTGCAAAAATGTGGAAAATGCCATCTGGCTGTGATGTTGGGTAGAAGTCTGACAAAATCTCCAAGGTCCAAATGGCCTGAGCCGTTTGAATTGCCCTGGTTTTAAAACACGTGATACATTTTAAAATGTTTTTTTTTTTGATTTAGAACCAATTCATGTTTTCTAAATAAAACATTCCTCCTATCCAATACCCCCTCCCCTGTAGCCAGTTTAAGTCCTCATAAAAACCAGAAGACCAGACCAATCATTCATCCTTGACATTGGCACTTTTTTTGGTACGCAAATGTAACATAGCCTTTCAGTGCAACATCTGGCCTGTTTAAAACATATGTGAGGGACCAACTGTGAGGTAAAGAACTTCATTCTTATTCATAGTTTATAAACATTTCAATTAAAATGATGGTGATAATAATGTGGGTTTTCATCTCTGCATGCACTGAAAGCAGGTGGGAGGGTGCTCTTCATGAGACTGTTGAACTCTTCCTTCTTCCCCCATCACTGTGTGGATGACACATTGAGCAACGCTGCCGAGAGAGTGGGTTGGAGTGAATGATTGTGCCGCAAGACACCTGTATATCCTAATCCCTCATTCTAATTAGGTTTTAAAGTGTTGATGGATGGAATTTCATAAATTAAATACAACTGATGGGTGGCAGGGAGAGTGTGTGAGATAGTGAGTGCATGTATTTTTTTGTGGCTTGTGGGAAGGGAATAAAGGTGTTATATTTTGGGCAGACCCCAGAATGTGGACAACTAGGGCAACAAGTTTTTTTGAGACCAAAATAAGAAGAGGATGATTCATAGGAGAGGGTGTCTGGAATAGAGAATGAAAAAGATGAATCTACAGGAAAAAGAAAAGTGATGAGGTTTACAGACATCACAGCTTTAGAGTGAATGTGAAAGGGATTACAAGGAAGTTTGGACTGGGAGGGAGAAGAAATAATATAAGAGAGCCAGGTATGTAGTATTTGCTTTACTAACAGAAACTGTAAAAGAACGGTCTGACCTTGCAAGCACTCAGGTAAAGTATTGCCTACCTTTTTAATGCAGAAAAGCAAGCATTTCTCCCCCACCTCCTCCTCCTCCTCCTGTTCCCCTCCATGCCCCGTTGTCTTTGCAGATAGTGCACTGGTCTTCCAGTCATCCTTAGTCACTGGCAGGATGTCAGAATTTCCTTAGGAGCTTTAATAGTGATTTTGTAGTGTCTTGAAAGTAGACATACCTATTTATGGAAATTTTAAAGCATTCTCAGGGCTTGACAAAGGGAAGTTTGTCATTAAATTTATGTGTCAGCTTCAGGCTGAACAAACTATAAAGTACTTCAACCTTGCAGGTACTCATTTGGTACTAAAAGGCTTTCTTGAACTTAATTTAGGCAAGTGTTTAATGCTTGAACTAAGGCCATTTTAAACCTGTAGAAGCATCTGTAGATTTAATTTATTTAAGATTTATGTTTGGAATTATGCATTCCATTTTCCAAATATCTTGGGTCGGAGCAGCTTGCTGGGTGGGTAGAGTTATAGTAATCTTGGTTTGAATGGCTGTAGTTTACAGTGATGCTCTTGCTATTTTTGTCTGGAGGCAGATTTCTGTAAGAGTGGCTTAAAAGCACAACATTGCACATGTTCACATTTTGAATGCTGTTTGCATTTTTCATATTCTTTTTATATCATCTTCTATCTTGCAAAACCAAATGCTTTCGCTCTTTTTCAGAGTACGTAGAAAAACTATTTTTAAAACTTCTTTTCCATCTGTTGGTTTCTGTTATTAACAGAGAAGAGATACAGTGAGGGAGGTGGAAAGAGATACAGCAGTGCAAGCTGGTATTTAATTCAGCTCAACAAATAAGAAAATTTTTAATTATCTGTACATAGCTACTTCATTCAAAATTCTCTTAAACAAAAGCTTCCTTCGGTTTTGAAGAGCCTAAAATTGTCGAAGCACGTCAGTACAGTCTTGACTTACATTAGTGGTTGTTAAAATAAGAGGTGAGACTACCCTGCTGGTGATTTTTTTCCTCCCCCTCTCCGTCTCTGGGGAACATGGAAACAAAACTGTTCCTAAGTCTTCAGGATTTCTCTTTTTTAAAAAAAAAAAAAAAAAAAAGCCGTCCTTTTAGGCAACATTTCACGACAATTTAAATTGAATTAATAGCAAGCATACTCAAAGTTCGCATCTAGGTATTTTCTGGCAGAATTTCAGAACACTGTTTAGAACCAGTGGAAATTAAGTCGCTAAACCTTTCCAGCCAAAATTGGCTGGTATTGATTTCTCTGCATCTTAAGCCAATATATGTATGCGTACAAGGAGGAAGCAGTATTTGCATTTTCACTCATTCTGTATAGTGATGGACTTCATTAAATGACTGTAATTTCAGTGAGTTGTCCAACACTCAGCCACTTCAGCCTTGTTTTAAGTTTGAATTAATGATGGGAAAAGGGATTGCATTGCTTAGAATCATAGAATCATTATGGTTGGAAGAGACCTCAAAGATCATCAAGTCCAACCGTATACCTGATGCCACCATGTCCACTAAAAACTTGTGGACGTCTGGTCGTTTTCTCAGTGCCCCATCACAGTGCCTGTTACCGTTAATGCAAGTATGCTGATTTTGCTGCCCCGGGGGAAAGAAATAGTTGTCTGGACTATCTGGTCACCACTGTTTCCTGGGATGTTTGTGAGTCAATATGTTTGCTTATTTTTAGAGAAGTCAAAGGAAATGGGGGAGGCTTAGGAAGTTGATTTCTTGACGGAGACTGAGGGAAAATAGTTTGCAACAAGAGCTTCATCTTTCCTATGGTGAGTGGCAGTGGGTTAACCTTTTCCCACCTCTTCTGCTGGTTTCCTTGGCAGGAGTTGGATAGCCTGCTTTCAGACTGGTGAAGCTGTGGACGAGGGATGTTATGTCAGAAGCAGAACAATGGCTGAGCAGGACTGTGTATGCATGGAGGTTGGGAAGGTCTGTGTTGGGTTAAACAACCTTTGGTCAAGCCAGACCTTCTATCTTCGGTTACTGAAAGCTGTTTGAGCATATCTGCTGTATGTATAGCATATATGTTGCTAGTCAAGCAGCATATATGAGCTGGAATTCTTAAATTAAGGCAAGAAAATAATTATACATCTTGTAATAAATATTGGGAAATGCTAGGATTTGGGAAATTACATTATATTCCTAGAGACACTTAAAAATCATAGTGTCTTACTGCTTTTATATAGTGCCTGGGAACCTGATATGAAGGTGATAAATGTTGTAGAGTGTGCTGTTGGGCGTGTGTTGTTTTTGTTTTTTTTTCCCCCCAACAATTTGCATTTAGTCAAAATACTTCTGAGAAACACTGAGTTTAAAATCACATGGCTCTCTCCAAACCAGTGATGAAACTTTTACATGTGCTGTTATCAGAAGGTGAATTTTAATTATATTTCCTGCCTGTCCCCAGTTTTGCATAGCACAGCTGGAAGGTAAGTGGGAGGCAGATGTGTCACAGAAGTTTACAAGAACTCTTTCCTGGAAATTGTTTTGGAGAATTCTTCACATTAATAGCAATGACGGAAGACTCTAGTCTCTTGTTTGAGATCCTGCATCCTTCCTATGGTAATGGAGAGCAACTTCTGTGACTAGGGAAAGTCACTTGCTAGGCGAGGGCTTCTTCCATGTTCTCCTATCTGTGTGTCAGTGCCTGGTTTGAAGGGGCTATGCCTCCCGAGATGTTCCTGCTCCAAGTGGTATCCGTCCGGGTACCGGGATAACCCCTACCCTAACGGGGCTATCTTCAGGCACGGCCAGAACACCGTCTGTTTTGCTGTGACAGAGCCATGGCACTACTAGTTTTCTAATTATTCCTTGACCTTTATCTAACTCACTTTGGATGTCTTCGTGTGTATTCTGAATTACTGTCTGTTTGGCTCAGTCCTTAATGATTGGCCAGAAGCTACTGAAACAGCGTGTCTCGTCTCACTGGAAAGGTAATTGTATGAAATAACAAAGATGCAGTTAAGCGTCTTCATCTCCCTCCCCAGGTTTGTTTCATGCTTTTTCTTTCTTACATATTTTCTATATACAAAGCCTAAAGAAAAGACCAGCAGGGTGGATGCTCATGGAGTAGCAATATATAGGATATGGAGAAGGATCCATTCAGGTCAGGTTGCAGTTTGCAATACAGTACAGATTGTGTGAGTAGAGTGGATCTATGCCTACTACTGAGTGGTCTCACAAACTTTGGGTTAGCACAGTATAAATAAAAGTGAGCATGTGGTCAGCCCCTTCATTTACAATATAATGTAGCATTTTCTGCATAGAGCATCCTTTTAGCAGGGTGAAAAAGCTGAGTGAAAGAGGAGTGTTCAGTGAAGATTAAGGTTGTGAAACCCCTACTCTCTCTCTGCCAGTCCTGTTGGTGCTCTTCATGTCGGTCGTTTGATCCATTCTGTCTGGCCTAAGACACCTTTTGCAGAACTCTGTTTAGAAAGCATTTACTTTGCACAGACTTCCTCTTATGAAGTAAGTATACCTGAAGTAAAACTTTATGTAATAGCTACTGTGGAAGATGGGATTTGTAAACCTAGTTATTTGAGGTCACTTGGAAAATCTTGTGCCAGTTTTGTGTGATTGTCACCATCTGAATGTAAAATAGATTGTGTTTGTTAAGTAAAACAAGGCTTCTCTTAAAGATCTTACTGGACTTCTCATTCTTGGTTGCATTTGGTTATTTACAAGTTGGGCCAGGTATTAAAGTTGATGAGGAGAAGGGAAGGAGTAACTTCAGGGTCATGAAATATGGCTAATTTCAAACCTTGTAATTTAGTTTAAATTGAAACTTAACTGCATATCAGTAGATGGGCTGCCAATTTATTTTCTATCACAGACATACCAGCCTTCTGCTATTTGTTGTCTGTATTAAAGCCTTCTTAATGCTTGAGTTTGACAGCTTGTACATGACCGGCATAGTGCAACATTGCTTGGTTACAAACCTTTCTTCTGGATGCAGCTATGTAAAGTATTCTACATGTGTTCAGTAACTTGGAATTTGGCTTCTGTAGGATTAGTAATCACAAATAAAAATCGAGGCCTGCGCATGTTTTGCTTTCTCTGTCACTTTGTGCGGAGTAGCAATTCTTGGTGAAGGAGCGGGTACAGGCTATGGATGCTGGAGAGAATGGCCAAGGAGAGGGCAGGGGCAGGGGGATGTTGTGCACCCACAGCCGCCTTCCTGGCATGGAGGGGTCTAGAGGGCCTTTGGGAAGTCCACATTGCAAACAGGTACTGCAGCAGCAGCCGAGGCTGTTGAAGCCTTGTGGGGTGGTTTGGTTTGGTTTTTTTCTTTTTTCTTTTTTTTTTTTTCTTGGTAGTTGGGAATTGCGTGTGGATTCACCTTCTCAGATCAAGTCTAGTCTGGTTGCCTGGCAAGGCTGCGGAGGCTCTGCGGCTGTGCCGATATTTCTGCCCAAGGTTTTGTTGGCAAGACCTTAGCATAGACCAGGGTGTCTGCCCCACGACCGCATCTTAAAAATTGCAAGTGGCCAGTGTGTATTGGTGCTTACCCTCAGTAGAACTTCAGGCTTATTGGGAAGGAAATGGGAACCAAACCACTACCCTAGATGGTGTTCATGTACAAAGAAGAGGTGGGGTTGAATACCTGCTACAGGGGAAGGAGTCGTTCATCCCACAGAAAAACAGTTTTCTTAAGAGCCAAGAGGCTTAGATTTCAAGTACTGTTTATCTTTGTTTCAGAGCTACATCCTCCCTTAAGTTTAATCACTTACTGTATAAAGACAAATAGAGGGAGCTTTCAAAACAAAGGTGATTCTCTAAATGAAGAAATATGCTTTTTCAATTTGGTAGTATAGAAAAAAAATTAATTTTCTTTTCTTGTACTTAATGTTCTCTCAAGAACACTTGCCTATTGCACTTCGCCAGTTCCTGTTCCTTCCAGTTGATTTTTGGATAAAAAAAATATATCTTCAGATATATTAAATATCAGGATGGAAAATAATTATGATGCCTGCTCACTTAATATTTGAGTTTGCTAGAATAGTGAAAAATGTCTGTGCTGCCTCTGTAGTATGTACTGTATGCTTGCAGTGTTGTCTAATAGGCTTGAAGCTTTGGTGAGCTTTTAAAATAATTTGAGTGACTAGTAAGCTTCTCTAAAAATGCCAATCATGTGTACCCTGTTTGTATGAATTTATAGTGGTATCAGTATGAATTAATACTGTTATGAGTATTGTCTTTTCCCGCCATATGAAAATAGGGATACCTTATCTGGGCTTAGTTTGTAAGTTAAAATAGCCATATTAATTTGGTTGATGTGTTTGTGGTTTTTTTTTTTTTGTTATTGAGCATTTTAAACTAGACCTGGACTAAATAACAGTCCTGATTTTATGCAGACTAAAAACCTCTGTGTTCTGTCGTCTCCCCCTTTCTCCTTCCCTTTGTCCACACTGGCAGTTCATGGCTTTGCTCTGTCCCTCGTGCCAAAGGTAGTCTTTTTAGAACTTCATATTCTTTCCCTGCGTTTCCTCCCATTGCCTCCAGACTTCCATAATTTTTTCTGTCCTGTACTACTTTCCCCTTTTCTTGTGTATTCCTGTGCTGTTGTCAGAGTAGCAACTTCTCATACTTCTGTCTTTTGTGGCATTTATAAAATGAAACACGTTGTGTTATATATTAAATACTTAGTTATCCTTGTCATTTAATATGAGGAGTTTTGTGCGCACGCGTGTGTGTGTGTGTATATATATAAAAAGAAAAAACACACCAAGGAGTCTTTCTCTTGTTTGGATTAAGAGGGACAAAGCTCTTGCATGTGTGTGCTCACGACTTGACCTTCTGACTTGAAAGACTTTCTTCTCAGCTTTGAATATGAAGATGTTTAATGAATGTTAGTCCTATACGGATGAAAGGTGAAGAAATGTACACAATGATAGGAGTGCTTAATTAATATTTCAGCATAGGAAAGGCTTGTATAGGCCCTTGAGAAATTTGTTACCCACTATTACACTTAATGTAAGTACAACAGATTTTGACTAGCTCGCTTTGCTGTTCCACTCTCTACTCACTGCAATACGGAAAGCAGATATATAGAACTGGCCAAGTCTGATTTGGAGTTAATAATATCCATCTTAGTTTCATCCTGAGTCTTCAAGATATGACTCTTTGTTTCACAGTCACGTGGACTCAGCTGTCTAACTGGAAAAGGTAGTCTGTCGTGTCAAAGATGAGCAAGTCTTGTATCTTGTACTAGTGAACTAGGGATGGTGTTTTTCTAGGTGTGCTAGTTCCTCTTTGCTTTTAGCATCAGGGGACTGTCATGGGACTCGCTTTTCTTTGCCTTCCTAGTTAAAACTTCTTTTATTTATTTGAGAATCGTGGAGACTTCTTCAGTAAGCAAGGCAGCAATTGTTATCAAGTCTTTTTTTTTTCCCCAATAATGTGTTCTCTTCCTCGTTAATTATTTTACTTTTTTTTAAAAAAAATTATTTCTTTGTTAGATTTGTACTGACTGGAGTCCTTTGTCAGGGCTCTCTTTCCTAGTCTGCTACAAAGAGACAGCCTACTCTGTGAGCACGTGGTTATGGACAGAAATTGTTGGGAATGTTTCCATGCTTTTAAGGGGATGCGAGGTAGACTTTGAATAAACTTTTACCCGATGGCAGTTAATTTGCTTAGAGACGATAGGCTGGCTTAAATGTACCTTTGTTTTTCTGCATTACTCTTCAGAGTAAAATTTAAATGTTGAATATTGATTACTCAACCACAGAAACAGATGATGCGATCAGTTGGCTTCCAGGTAGAGTTGCCGTTATCAGGCTTATACGAGTGTGCGAAGTGGTGATGTGCGGTCAAATGGTGTCTTGGGAGTTAGAGCATTCTGCGGTGCCGATACCAAACCCACTGCTGAGGGGCTGCCATCCCTGCCGGGTGAGG
>NW_009598714.1:32643-51867 GCF_000690535.1 Cariama cristata
TCCTCACACTCCCCCTTTTCTTTCTTTTTCTATCCCAGTGTAATCCTTAGGGCCCCTCACATGGCAAACATCACCACTGTGACTGTATGTGTGGTGGCTATGCTTTGCTTCAGTGCTTTTTCCAAAGAGGTGGACAGCCAGCATCCCTTATCCCCAGCCTGTGCCCTCCCTTGGGCTCGAAGAGAAAGGGGCAGGGTGGTACCCGAGGGCCAGAGGGGCAGGAGTTTGGGGGAGCAGTGCTGCATGCAACTGTGCAGCACTGCGAGTCCTCGCTATCCTCTACATCCTGAATCACACTAGTACAGGGGTATTGATGTATAATGACCCATAGCGCGGGAAACATGTTAATGTTTATTGGCTTTGTCTTTACTCGGTTTGTTCGTGCCAATTCTCATCTATAATATAGCGTGCATAAAGACATAAAAATGCATAATGAATACTGAACATCTGTACAGAGTGCTTTTGAGCACTTTTTTGGTAAGAGTGTTTGAAATGCTGGCTGACTATTTAAAATACTCGCACAGAAATCTTGTGAACTTACAGTGTTTTATAAAACTCGTCCTAAATATTTAAAGACAATTTTGGTCTTTGCAAAATAGCTTTATCTGGTGTTAGTGCAACTCTTGGGTTTGAAATGTGATTTTTCAGTAGGCATGTGTTTAAGAGAGAAAAGTAAGCCAAAATGATTATATAGTAAACTGTATATGATAAAATATACCTTGTGTATAAATATACATGTGTAACATGTTCAGTGTTTTCCTATTGATGCTCACTTGAATTTGAATGCCTTCCAGAATAAATCTTTTTTTTCCCCAATTAGCCATTAGGCTTACAGATCTCTATTTAATGGATAGTGTATTAATGGACTTCTCACCCTAATTACTAAAATGAGTGCCTTGCAAATGCACTAGTCAATCAATGATTGAATCTGTGAGTTGGATCTTTAACTCTCTTCTTTTTCACTGAACTGCCTCAGCTGTTTAGAACAGAGATATCCTGAGAATCTCTCTTCTGAATTGTAGTCACAGCTCAGTGATATATAGAGATACCAGTTGTAAACATTTTGTCAATGAACTCAGTGTTATTGTTGTTACCATTAACTGTTCTTTTTGATGCGAATTGGGGATGATGATTTTGTTGAATGAGTAGAGCCTTATTTCGTCTTGCCTCATAACTCTTAAAATTTTGTTATTAGTGGTAAAGTGTGAGTTGGAAATGTTTAACTGTGTATGTGTCAATATCTATCTGTCAATTAGATGCGTATAAAGGCACTCATATGTATGTTGATATATGTTTAAGGCTCTGCCCTAATTGTTCTTATGCTGCATTAATGTAAAATCCTTACTCTAAACTTGAATAAGATACGCAACTTAGCAATAATGTGTTGCATTTATATCAAGGTTCAAGCTGCAGAATGGTTGTTTAAGCTATTTTGTTGGAACCGATCAAAAGATGCATGCTAGGAGCAGTAGCAATAATACATGATCAAGTCTACTGTTTTGAGTGCTGTTCTCCTCCTAAACCCTTAGTATATATTCCAGGGACCAGGCTGAAAACTCATCTTCCTGGAACTGGAACCAGGAAAGTGTAGCTCATTGAAGAACTTGAAATTCAATATGAGGCTCAGTAGTGTGGCTTGTAAACAGCAATAACAACAAAAAGAGGTGTCTTACTTAAGGAACCTGTGCCACTGTCGACTTTGTGTACCAAAGCTGTTGTCTTCTCCGAATGCTCTTGGCAGATCCCAAGGTTTGGGCAGTGGGAAGTTGCCATGTGTGCGCTGCTTGTGGTGAGCCTACTCAGCTCGTTAGTCTTCTGGGTCAGGTGTCTGGCTGGAAAATCCCAGAGTGCTGAACTGGATCAAAGGAAAAAAAAAATAAATCTGTTTTAAGCTGGAATCATTCAGTGCTGGAGCACTGTGAATGTAATAAACTTGCTGGTGAAAACACCGGGAGCTGGTGAAGCCTTGTTTTTACCTGAGTCCTCGCTGCTGAGCCAGTGGTCACACACGTAGCTGGAGAGGTGTGGGTTTTGTGTCGGGGGCTGCGCGTTAAGTTGCTGAACACTTGCTTTCTCTCTTTTTTTGTCACTGCTAAGAACGTTATGAATCGTTGCTAAGAGTTACCAAAGAACCTCCAACAATTCCAGGTCAAATAGACTCGAGAGAGGATCTCTAGCTGTAGTGCAAGGCTGGACGGACAGTAGTGCAGTAAGGCAGTATAATCCTAGCTTTCAAAAGACATCCATTCTCTTCCCCTCTCCTGAGGATTGCTCTAGAAGTGCTGAATGACTGCTTAAGGAGTCTTAGATTGCAACCCAGGCCGGGCCATGTGCGTAACCCTCTTTCTCCCTTTGGCCAGTTTATCGCAGCGTTGACACAACATGACTCTTTCAACATAGCTTCCAGTTAATTATTTTGAGGCCTTGGAGACAGCCAATATCAAGAGATCCTGATAAGAGTGCAGGCTTTGCAAAAATGTTAATGATAGATAGGAGAGCATTTTTACCCCTGCAGCCAACCTGTCTCCTTGGACCCCTGCTGTCCCTTGCTACTGGGAAGGAGAAAATGACCTTCGTAATTTAATAAATGTTTGTTACTAAAGTTGTGTTTTTATGTCTCACTTTTTAGGCAAGCCTTTGAATTTAGAAGAAGTAAGCATGCTATTGTTTCACAAGCAGGCTTCAAAGAGTCTGTTGGGTTTGGAAATGAAGTGTTTCCAGTGTTTGCATCTTCTGTATGCTTTCTTGAGTCTGCTCTCTAAAATGACTATTTAATGGCCTAGCCATAGGTAGACTAGATGCATATATCAACAACCCCTGGCTTTTTTTAAAGGAAGACATTAAGGTAGATGTTTCAGTGTTTTTGTGTGTTCTAAGGCATTCCTTTTAGAATGGGAATATCTACCAATAGCACTGGATACAGTAATTGATACCTCTTAATATTACTAAGAAGTTACATATCTGTATCCTTAAATGTGAGAAGCACTTCCAGTGGCTTTGATAGGCTGGTTGGGAAAAAAAAAGCATGTGATGTTGCAGACTAAAAAGATGATGTATATAGCTACACACCCCCACGTAAGTGTGGAAGAAAAATGTGTGTTGCAGTAAGTAATCAGTTATTGGTTCCCTGGCTTCTTGTAATTTCAAAATCAAGCGTTTGTGTACATGAAACAGGCAGACCTGCGCTGAGGAGTTGAAACTGTTGTAAAAGCTACTTAGTCATTTGAAAATATGTTGGAGAAAATAACTGGTAAGTCAAACTTTTATACTTCTTATAAGTGAGGAATAACATTCACATAATGTGAAAACATGGATATAAAGTTCAAAAACATTTGTGTATATGTAAAATAAACAGGTTTATTCAAGAAGCATTTCATGGAAGGAGATTAACTTCTGATGTGAATACAGAGAGAATGATGCCAGGATGAGGCAGAGTTTGGCAGAGCTGTAGTACATATCTGTTGTGATTCCAGGTAGGCATTTCCATTTGTGAGCCTCTTCACCTGGCTGATGACTTCTGCTGCAGTGAATGCTCTTCAAATTTCACACTTGTGTTTTAGGTGATGCTGTTGTGTGATCATTTAACTCTGTCTTCTCCAGCTGCTTTTGGAAGTAGTTTCTGTGAGATAAGGTAGTCTCATACCCCAACAGCAATATACCAGATGTTAAAAACACAAAGTGTGCACAGCTATAGTGTAGAGACTTGTCATGCTCAGATGATTATTGTTTTAGAATGTTGTTTAACCTCTGTAGGCTACCTTTTATAATCTTTTTTCATGGCTTAATCTGAATCTTTCTCATCCAGTTGCTTCACTTACATGAAGTGAGTCTGGTTCACTCAGAGATGGAAATGACAAGGAAGGGCTTCTTCATCCAAGAAGATCAGAACAACCTAGTGGAAGGAAATGTAATTATTTTTGGAAAGATTTAGTCACAAAACTGTGAAGACAAATATGTAGTAGACCTTGATTAGGGCCTAATGTACTAATTAAACATTTGAAGTGTGTTTTGACATAGTGCAAAAGTTTGAATAAACTAAAAATCTTTTCTGCGTTGTTTTTTTTTTCCTGTGTCCTTCAAGCGATGTTGTGACTATCAAAATACTTCAGCTTTCTGAAATTTAATTAGCTGCTGTGAAAGTGGTCTTTGCTTTGAAACAGTCTGCTGAGAGAGGGGTGGGTACAGTACGTTGGACAAGAGGCTGTCAGCTGTGCGGGCTCCGCTTTAGTAACTGTTTCTTAGGTGCTGCAGTTCTAGACATGTCGTTTAAGAAATATTAGAAGACGTATGGAGAGGCAATTTTTTAAAACCATGGTGAAGTCCAAAAATTATATGCTTCAAAGTTTCCGGTTGTCAACAGGGCATTATTAATCTTTTAATTGAATTCTTCCATGTAAAAAGCTGTCAATCATATCCTGCCCTGCCTTCCCCTCTCTCCCAAGAATAAATGCTTATTTTGAGGCACAGAAGTTATGTTTACTTTTTAAAATTGAAATATCTTTTTAAGGTGCTCAGGTAGAGTTTTATTTCTCTGTTGTATGTTATCTGTTATATGGTGGCTTTTCTGATGGTTTTTACAGTTTCATCAGTGTTTTGTTGGTGGTGGTCGTTAGAATCTTTTGTCTCTATTTTCATGACATGTACCAGCAGGGCTAGGGCTGGCTTTGGGAATCTCTGACTGGTGCCAGTAGAAGCAGCAGCTTGAATATCACTGCTTAATTTCTTCCCAGGGCATTTAAGATGGATTATTTTGCCTTTAGGGCTGTATACATTGAGAATTTTCTAACCAGTTTTAAAACTGGTTGGAGCAGTAGTGTAGATCACGCTCTCTTTTCTTCAAGTAGCGCTGGTTTGTCTGACCTGTTTTCTGTTGAAATAGCTCAGTAAAATGCCCCCAGATTGCAGTGTTAATACACTGCTTATTGCTCTTCAAACACATTAGGAATTTCTTGTTCTACTTAGAGCTATTCATGTACAACTCTAGATTTAAAATCCCTTTGCATTTATTTCTTCTTGTTTTAGTACAGTATGTTGTTGTCAAGCTCGACTTCTTAAAGGTCAAAATGATTTGTAGGTGTGAGCACAAATTTAAGAGTAGTTATTTGGGAAACAAATGTAGAAGATGTCTATTTGATGCATTTATCTGCTACTAAATTTAGTTTGAGTTGCCTTGAATTGTGTATAAATTTAGGTCAGACCTGCAAAACTGTTCTCACAAAAGATTTATTCATGAATCTGATATTTAACTGATAGCACAGTACTCTGCATTGGGAGGTCAGGGTTCACTTCTCTCCACTGTCATTATTGCTAATGTAAATCTGGCCATTTTTCTGTGTTACGCTGGCCTTTTGCTCCCATGAGACTCATTTTTTTTCTGAAGTGGCAAACTACGTCAGAATGGTTTACGACTTTGAGCAGAATGTTTTACGTTTGGGCCTCCTGCTGACAGAGAAGGATAGTTACCATTAAGTCCTCATGGCAAGGAAGTATCATGACTTGTTGGAGGCTTTTTCTCAGTTCCTTCTCTATGAAAAACAAAACCCAAAAATTCATTGCGACTGGAAACGTTTTTGGCTAAGCTCTGATATAAAACTCTTGCTGTTTACTGGCTTTACAATTTCATCTTAAGCACTTAAAATGATGTCTTATTTTGATAGGCGTGTTTAACATATTGCATCCCAACGGAACATTTTTTTTCCCCTGCTTTTAATTTATAGTATAAGCTGTTATGGCCATTTTTCAGAAGTGACGACAGCTCTCCGCTGCAGTTTTTTCCATGCAGGTGACTAATACTGGCTATGCCCATCGAGTGTTTTGCAGCAGACACGGTGGAGGCTGCTCTGAGCCCAAGGAGCATCACGTCAACTCTCAGGCAGGAGCTGTGCTGACCCAGCACAGTGCTCAGACCAGGCTAACGTGATTTCTTTCCAAGCAGGGCTTTTTAGTTCAGGCTGACCACCATGTTAAGGCAGTTAGAAAGCTTTCCAGTGGCTCAGAGCACTGGCAGGGCAAACTGACGTCTGCTGTGGAGCCAGGGCAGAGCGAGTCCCTGTCTGCCCAGCGTGGACATGCCGACTGTGTTTTACGAGCCTGACAAATCCCTGCTTTCCATAACCTGGTGTTCTGTGGTTGCACCAAATGGCAGAAACTGGAGGAGAGCCTGGCAGGAGGTGTTAGGGCTGTGGGCACGTGGCTGAAGTGACAGCGGCGGTTTCATCCCTCTAATAAGTAGTTAATGAGGAGCCCACCTACTTTTGGAGAAGCAGAGATTAATTTTGTGTGTAGGATGCAGTAACAAGAACACTTACTTGATGACGGGAAGACAGTTTTTCATATTAGAAAAGGGAATCTTTTATGTTTGTACTCGTTAGAGAAAGATTTCAGTGTTCTTCCTGGACTTGGCTTTGTTTCTTCAAAAAAAGACTGTACATTTCAGTAATTAGTGGGATTTGCACATCGATGTGAGAGTAGACGGTTTTCAGGTAATGGTGACAAACCTTTATCTGCTTATGCATTTTAATTAATAAAGGACATAATTAGGCTCAGTGTTCTTTACTTCATTAGTCAAGTTCTAGCCTCAGAAACCAAAATGGCTGAGCTGTTCAGACCATCTCATTCCTTAAAGACTGACTGTCAAAGAGAAAAAAATGTTGCAAGTCATAGCTACAGTTCTTGTAGTGGACACTTTTATTTTTGTTGGTTTTAGTTTTTAGATTTAGAAATCGAACTTTTTTTCTGGCAAATTTTTAGAGAACACTGCCACTCTTCCCCCATCCCCCAAGCAACACCAACCCCTCCTCCACACTTTACTTGAAACTCTAAAGTCTTCAAACTTTACTTTCTTTTGCAATTGGAAAAGTACTAATGTGGAGTTGCTGAGAGACTGAATTTACTTCCCATCACAAGACAAAGCACAAAAATATCTTTTGGAGAGGAGGGATAAATATCAGTAAACACTTTTATAGTTCACAAAAAAGTCTTAAAACCACTGTGTAGATAAGATCTCGTTTGTCATACGCAAGAACTCTTTCTTACTCATTGCCATTTGTTAGCAGTAGGTCAATGTATCTTCACTTCTAGGCTGAATCTATACTAACCTTTTAACCAAAAGCTAATGCCAGCTGCTAATATCCTTTAGGATGAGAAATGGCTGTTTTGGGTGCCCACATTTTGCTTGTAGGACAGAATAAACCCCAGGTATTCTCTGTTTTGTATTTTTGCATTTCATTTCCTGCTATTTAAAGAGTAAGTTCTAGAAGGAAAATGACAATTCTTAGCACACAGACAAATAAGATGAAAGACCATCAGAAGTGCTACGTTTGGAAGAAAAAGTCAACTTGGACAAACCTGTGAGAGATGTGTATGCTATCAAAGCTCTTTGGTTCCCTGTCAGCTCATGTATTATGAGGAGAGATTGTGAACTTTGATAGAAGGTAACGGTTACTCCCTGGTCCTCGCTTCCCGTCCAAATTTGTGCTTTCCTCTCTCTGCTTAGTAAGCAAGAAGGAGGTGCTTAAGTGTAGAGTAAGTTGGATTTGAGTCCTTTAATGACCAGTCAGTTGCTTTGACTTACTAACCAGAAGAGTGAGTGGTGAACTAGGTGATTATGTTGATGCTCCTGTGTGCAGTGGAAGCTTGATGTTCTCACTTTCTTCCAGGAAGATTTTATACTTGTGACACAATATCAAGCATCCTGAGCATCTGGAATATATAAATAAATTCTATGTAGTTACTTAAAAATATAAATAAAAAAAATTGAACCTGTTTTTCTGTCAATTTAAAGCTATCTGCTGCTCTTTTCTCAGCTGGCAAATTGGCAAGCTATGATAAATGACTGATGCATAGCCAAAAGCGTGGCAGTGACCATCATCACTGGAAGTTTAATGTTCAGACACTCCAGAAAAACTGATCAGTAACAGCAGTGGCCCAGCAAGGAGCTGTTGCAGTAGTTAAAGGCAGCAAACCTCATGGTGTGTCATGGGCCCAGAGATTAGCTGAGACAAAACTCTGATTGTTTAGGAATTGTTAGTCCACCCTACTTTATAGCTTCCTCAGAAAACAGATACTGCCTACCAGTCTCTCTCTCGAGATTTGGAAAACAAATGAATCTGTAAGAATAACTTTGTTTTTTAAGCACAATGCTATATTATTGAAGACAGACAACTGTGTGGTACAGGTAGTGCTTAATAAAAGCTGGAACAGTCCTAGTTTTTACTGTACTTGGTTCTCATGAAAATAAAATGGAGAAAGAATTGGAAGAGAGTACTTCAAACAGGGTAGGGGAAAACTTCCAAGACTTTTACAGTAAAGCCCAAATAAGAGATTAATGCCATATCACACCAAAGCAGTAGCTGCTCTTGTCTGATCACCAGCCCTCAGTGTAACAGAGTAAGGGGACTGAAACCTGGAGCAGTGGCATTGGTCAGGGCTCCAAAAAGTGTCGTATTGCCAGTGCCCATGGGTGTATTCTAGTTTATTGATATATTAGTTGTATGTGTATTTTTGAATATTTTAATCAATTCTAATATTATATATTTGATTAACAAAAAAAATGCAGGAATTTTGCAGCTGTTTGATCCACTGTTTATATTAGGAGGATTTATAAAGTATTTTTTCTGCAGAACAGTACTTGACGACTTTGCATAAATGAGTTGGCCTAAACTTAACTAAAGCTATTTATTACTGTTGTAATTGGTATCTTTAGGTATATACTCTCTAAATTGGAAGTTTGACATTTTATTGTGATAATTTGTCATGAAGTAATTAGCAACAGTGATTCTAACTAGAAATATTCTTTATTGATTTTTTTCTAAGTATTAATTCTGTTTGAATTGTATTGATGGCTTATATACAAAGAATTCAATATCAAGTCTTTGTTTTTGCTTGGGAAAAAATAATAGTATAACATCTAATGTTTATTCACTTCTATCCTTCTCTTTCATATTTCAGTACTGATTCTTAACTTCCCTTTTTTGCTTTCATCCTATTCATTTAAAGGAGGATGCTGCTGATAGAGGAGCACCTCCCTTCCTATCCATTGCCTTCTGTTTTTAACAGCCTGAGTTGAAGAAGGCTACTACATTAGGGATGTTAGTGTGTGTAAATAGCCCCTGTATGCATAACATCTCGACTCAAAAAAAAAAAAAAAACCCAAACCAAAAAAACCCACCAAAACAAAAACCCAAAAAAACCCACAACAACAAAAAACCAACCGAAAACGAATAAAAAAAACCCCCATGTGTTAAAAAGTTCTTGTAAATTTAGCATCAGTCTTCACTTATGTATTCGTATTGTATTTAATCCTGAGTAACAGCTAAAGCTTACTTCACATTGCTTTTACATATTTCAGGCACAGCTAACGAGAGGACTCTGCGGCTGGGTTCTGTCCTAGGGCAGAACTGTGTCACTCCAGTGCTACTCCTCGGCTTCTTACTCTTCTTGAACTGACACTTTCTCCTTCTTGAATTCTTTACATCAGCAGCAATGTTCAACACTCCCTCCCATAGGCCAAGTAGTATATTTGTCCAAAATTCTGACTACTTTTCTTTCTGTCAGTTAATTACTTACAGATTAGAGCACCAGTGTCTGCATCTTGTAGAAACGTAACAGCATTTAATTCTCATGATGAAATGACATTGTGAAATGTCAGCTGGTAAAAAGTCTAAACCAGAGGTATTCCTGTGCTTACCTCAGACTGTGACCGCTGTGTGATAATTCACTGATGAGTTTTGGATGTCAGAGAGGTGGCAGTTTCGGGGGCTTACATAGTCACTAGCCAGCTGGAATAACGTATCTGTCACTGCTTACTATGTGGGCTTTGATGACAGTAATGTCATTTGCAATTCCTAAATGACAGATTCTTTAATAGATTTTTGTCTTCCCATTAGATTTCTGGTATTCGTCTTGTCTGATCTAATATTTACAAGTGTTCAAAAGTGTAAATTGACCATAAGTTTTTAAATCTCAACTTGCAGATTGAGTGGGAAAATTAGAAACTTCAGGTCCTAGCTTTTTTTTTTCTGGAAATAGTACAAACTGAACACTGTTTTGAGACTTTAAAAGAACGAAAAAAGTACGTTCATCCTCCTTCTGCTCTTCAAGGTCTACAGCAACAAATAGTAATTTCCTCTTCAGAGGAAAGAAAGATTAAACTGAAGCAATTAGTCTAGCATATGAATCAGTAGCAGGAGCTTTAAAGGTGACCTGAAAATGTTGATTGAATAAACATAATCTTAATTCATTTATGGCTGTATAATTTAAAACCAACTCAAATTAGATCCTCCTCTGCTTACTTTCTGAAATTGGAATTGTCAATTTATGGTTTGCTAGACCTAAAAGCAGCAAAGAAATAAATTACTGTATCAAAGAATGAAGATGTTGGCTTGTTCCCGAGGCAAGAAAACACAAAATTCTGAACCCTCATCAGAATAGCATTGATACTAAAAACTATTTGACCTAAGGAAAAATGTCCTTAGTTCTTCCTCTTGTCTCCTGCCATCTTAACTGTTTCTAATTGTCTTTCAATATTTCTAAAAATTACGATTGGTTTTGGTGGTGTAGAGTTACTATGTTCTTTCATTTGTTTTTGTTTTCTCTGTACAATGTACAGATATAAAGATGATGAGGTGAGGTGGGGGGAATTGCCTCGCCTTATCAACCTGGTGAAAGTTGCTTGTCCCAAACCCCACTGTATTCTAGTAGTGCTCTTCCTACTGTGCGAAAGGAGTTTTGAGGATGAGGTGGGATCCTAACTTGATAGTGGTTGTCATTTGCTGTTTGATCCAGAGTCAGTGAAGACACTTTCTCTCTCTTTTGTTGTTTTTAGTATTATTAATTGCATAACTATAATGTGGTAGGTAGTCCCTTGTCTTGAATAATATTGCTTAATGTTTTCTTTACAAAGTATGGCGATGGATTAGGGCCTGTGTGCCTTTTTCTATCGAAATGCTGAAGGAATTAAAATATTTTCTGGTAGTCAGTTTACTTCATCATGTGTTCCTGGTTAACTAACTATTATTTCTTATTTCTAGCACTTTTCCTCTTTGGAATTTTCTAGTTCTCTACTTTATAGATTGAATGTAGTGTTATTGAGTGGGTTGAAGGAGATGGATTAGGAAGGAGGTAGCAAAATATTTGTGGTGATCAAGTTTCAAATTTCATTACTACTGTGGTTGATGTATGTACAAAAACCAAGCTGTAGCAGTCTTGGAAATGAAATTTCTTACATTAGACCATGACTGCTGCAGGTTGAAGCCTGTCCCCTGCGAGGCTGCCGCTCTCTGCGCGCAGATGTGCTGACCCCTCCACTCAGCTGGAACCCAGGTGGGTCCCACGCTGCCTCCTTGCACCAAGGGTCTCTCTGGCCAGCACGCAGATGGCTCGGGAGCATCCTGAAGTACCGAGGCAGATAAAAACCTGGTTGCTGAGTGGTATCTTATCCTCATCTAGTGAGTTGCCTCTGACAAACAGCAACGTGACAAAGCTGGCAGTAAGAAAAAATTGAGGTTTGATACCAAAACAGATCTGGGTACAATAAGTCAGATGAGCTTTCAATCTTTGCGACTATTTTAGCAAATGCGTATTCAAAGTGAGCAAATGGCAGAGCAGTGTGACTCAGCAGTGGCAGCTGGGGTAGGGATGCCATCTGTAGTCTGAAATGACACTCATAGTAGCGTGGAGTTAACAGCTAACTGCAAGTAAGGTGGGTGGGCCCGGAGTGAAATGTGATATTGAGGCTGTGGAGTAGCAGCACTCGAGAGCAGATGTCCAGAGAGTATGAGTGATCCCTGGGTAGATCCATTATTGCTGCTGTGTAGACTATTATCGTGATTTTTGGGCTTGGGGGAAGGGTGTTGCATCCAATTTTATCAGATGGCTGTGGTAAGTCAGAGACCTACTGAGAGTGATGCTGAGAGAGAACAGATGTGGATTGTTTTGGTAGAGCTCTTTTTTTGGAAACGCTCTGCTACCGAGTCACAAAAGCATTACTAGAGACGGAAAATATGCCAATTGCAGTAAGAGTCTACTGTAACTGCCAGTTTGCAATTCCTGGTTTCCTCAGGATTAGAAAAGGATTGAGATTAGGTACCCAGGCAGATGTCATCAGTGTAGATAACTGTACTGTGTGGATTGAAGGGCAACGCTGATTAGAGCTTTGAAAATGTGGAGCGCTAGTACTCAACCTGACTCTTAAAGTCTGTTCAGTTGAGCTGTTCCTGTAGATGCTGAAAGTGGTAACTGGTTACGAGGTCATTGCACAGTAGAAACGGATCACTTAAGGGTTGTCCTGGAAAGGTTTGTTAGTAGACACTCTTAGTATACCTTCTAAACAGAACAACACATCGTCAGTGTTTTCTACAATAAGTTTGCAAAATGGGGTGTCAAATTGAGACCTTCAGAACAAAGGCAGTGCTAAAAGTTAGCTCTGTCTTGTTGGCTAGTCCACGCGATGATGGATTATTAGAGTACCTTGCAGCAAATTCTGAGTGGTGATTTAGTTCTACAAAATATAACGAGTCTTTATCTTGATTTGAAGGTGATTATTTCTGTCACCAGAAGGTGATCGTTCACCTTAGTGAGAGGGCTAAGGACAAGCAAGAAATTGAGCTAATGGTATCAAAATGCTGTTGATATGGTTCAGCTTTCCCCAGCCCCCTTGCAGCATACATTCCTTCCTGCATCGCAGAAATGAAGGCTGTGTCTCAGAGCTTGCATGTGTAATGCTGTGTCTGCCAAGTTCACTCTAGGTGAAGCGCATTTGGACTGGAAGAGGAGAAGTGTTTTCCGTATAACTGGGCTATATGAAGAACAAGACAAAGGTGTAACGGTGCATGGGTGCCACAGTTGCTGCTAGACAGAAGACCCCACTTGCCAGCCAAGGACAGACTGATCACTGTTGAATTGTACCTTCCCTGAAGTCTGATATGTGGGTGTTAAATGTATGTAAACGTTACAAGGAGTTGTCTTGTAGGAGAGAAGGTGCTGACAATGTCTCTCTTCTTTGGCTAGTGAAAAACATGTGCTGGCAAAGTTGGTCTTTTTCAGTTCCCTTTGCTCGTAGGAGATGCAAGCAGTGCAAGACTGCAGAATAATGTTATTGGCCTCTGAGTTTTGAGATACACTAGCACTTCTTCGTGCTCAACCCTGGAGACGGTATCATGGCAGTTAGACTTAAAATCTCTCTTTAAAGAACAGTTGCAGTTTGTTTGCTACCTACAACACTGTGCCTTTGCCAGGTCAACCATTCTGACTAAAGAGATGTTGTTGGCAACTTAGATGAGTGGGATGATATGTGATTTTTTTTTTTAATTTTATTTTATTTTTTTTAATTTTTGCATTAGAGACCTCAGGGCAGCCGAAAGCAGGAAACCTAGCCAAACAAACGGCTTGCTTACCCATGCTAGACACTCAATGCTTTCTTGTCTCCCTCTATACACACCTGCCTTATGCCTTATTCTAGCAGTGGACTCTTGTCATCTCCTTTTTTTGGTGCTTGTTTGACCCCTCAATCCCCATCCCCCTTAACTCTGGGTTGTTTTAAGCAGCTAAACCAGAGGAAAGGAAATCCGACAACAAAGGAATAGGTTTCTGCCGGTTGCTGTCACGAGTTCTGTTGAGTTGAATTGGGTGGCTTTCTGTAAGTGGGCATAAACAGTGAATGGTTACAAAAATAAGTTTGTGCTGTGAAAATGGAAAGAGAGGAAGTGAAAGTGGAAGGCAGCCAAAGTGATGGGCTGTAAAGAGAGTCTTTTCAGCAGTACTGTGAATAGATAAGAGTGGGAGAAGATGCATATGTCAAGGGCAGAGAGGAGATGCCGAAGTGATTGGGTTAAGGGGAGATGAAAGCTGGAAGACAGTTACAGAGAAAGTGTGTCTCGCAGAAGATTTTTAGTTACCCTTCAAAAATCAGGCATAGCTAGAGTGAAGGACACAAGAAGAGGCTCAACTGCAGTGGTATGACGGAGTCAACCCTGCAGAGAAAATGTTTGCAAATATATTTGTAGATGAGGATACCTAGAGATGAGATGCAGACGAGAAGACCTGGAGTTCATCTTTATTTGCACTCACTTCAAAGAGACATTCACAATTACAGGGATGAGAAGAGGACAGAACCTCACCATGCCAGTGGGTGATGTGAATTTGTACATGAACTTAAACCAGCAATTCTCAATAGTCTTGCACTGTCATGTCTTGTTCCTTATGAAATTGTGATTGACCTACTGGTATGGATGGAATGAACAGAACATTTCTGGTTTTACACTGTCTTGTGCTTTTGTGGGGTGGACTGTGACATGGCAAAAAATGAGGGGCTGAGCAGGAGCTTTTGGTCACACCTTGAGGCTGTTATTTTATTACAAATTACATATATTCCTCTGGTACTGAAGTGTTTGTTTAAAATCAGCAAAATTTTATTGCGCTTGTTGCTTTATTCTTTGCATCCAGATTATGTGTTGGTTATTAAATATTGATTTTTAGATTGTATTAAACAGTTTTATGCTTTTCTTGGCTTTTGGTCTTTATGAAGTATTTTTTTCTGACTGTATTGCTCTGTATTATGTTCTGTATTTTAACTTTAAAATGATAACTTGTTAGTGCAGAGCCAATTTTTAACTGTCTTTAAGTTATGGTACAGAAAAAATAAGAAACAATCAAAGAATGCTTCTTTTGTGGAAGGCTTTTTTGTACTTTTTTTTTTTTCCAAAAAAATCCCTACATAGTGACAAGTAATGCAAGCATCAGGACACACGCTGCCCACTGAAACAATTCACGCTTATTCGCCTGGCTTTAGAGAACAAAACAAAACAAACCCCAAATGTGAAACTCTTCAGATGTTTCCTCCTTCCGTGAGGTTTTCATTGTCAGATGAGATATAGTATGAATTTTAACTTAACTGATACTTTTTAGAAGCTTATCCTGCTGCCACCTCTCTTTCAGTAGCAAACTGCCCCCTTTTAGGTAATGGCATACCAAAAATTGAATAGTTTGCCATATACACATTTTTGTGAATACACGAGCAAATGATGACTGAAAAGACGTGAAAACATGGGCATGTAATATTTGCACAAGTTCTAGTTGAATGTGTGAACGCCTTGCTTTGTCTAGCTTGAAATACAGAAGCTAGTGTAAGTGATGTGTAAGACTTTTTTTTTTCGTTTTCCCATAGGAATGGGGAGTACAGGACATTCTTTAGTCCTCTGAAGAGTGAATCATAAAATGCAGCAGCTTTTCCAGAGTCTAGTTTGATTGCAGCCTCAGTTACAAAGCTCTTAAGTGCTGTTTAAGGAAAAAAGTTACCGGGGGATTTATAGATATGTGGTTGACAATTGCTGAGAAAACTACTGCATGTGTATCTTTTAACTGTATTTTATCATATCAGGAGTACATCTGCATCGTTAACTCATTCTCAGAGCTGTTTATAGCCATTTCCTCCCAGAGACCCATATGCACTTCCCTGCACTGGGCAATACTCTGAGGGATGGAGCCCATCGGTGATTGCACGTGGTAAGAGAGCAGAGTGATGGGGAGTTACCAGCACAAATCTTCAGATATTAGACCGCTTATAACAATGGATTCAGGACATGATTTCTTCAGAATTCTTCATTATTGATTTGTGCTATCGTCCTCCTTTTACTCTATCTTGTTCTCTTCGATTCAGTATAATATCCCTCTTTTTCTCCTTCCTTAATTCTTGGTGTCCCATTTTTGCCCTCTGAGATTGTTTAGCCTCATAATTACATCAAGTTGTCAGTTATGGCTTTACTTTGTTGTACATCTCACACGTTTTCCTCTTTTTCAATACAATGTGTTGGTCCAAAGACTGGCAGAGCTCAGTATCTTTTCTCCAAATGCCCTGATTTTATACTGTCCTAGTCACTGGCAAGTCTGTAGGTCTGCTTTCCCAAAATACTGTCTTAGTGGCATGTGGTCTTCTGAGCCAGAGGTGCTCGTTAGTGTTTCTCAGCTGATAACAGTGATTCTGTCCATCCTCCCCTCGCTAATATCTGTAGCAGCTGTAGCATCCTGTGGCAAGGAGTCCCACAGCTTCACACTGTGGTGGTCATTTTGATCCTGACACCCCATAGCTTCATTTGAAGCCATGTAATGTTTTCACACACACAAAAAAAGTGGTTGTTCTCTATTCTCCTCTTCATGTCACTGGGGATGCACCTGTCCTATTTCCTGTGTCATCTCTGGCTGAAAATTCCTGGTCTTTTAAGTTATGTCTAATACTTTAAGCATTTGTGATCATTTTTATTGGATGTTCTCTAAGCCTTCTAAAACTTCTGCTATAACCCTTTGGAGATGGAAAACCAGAACCACACATAATGTCTGGATGTGGCTTATAGTGTTGCAAAGAAATGTTCAGTATTCTTTTTTTAAATTTCTTTCCTTCTAACTTCTAACTTTTGAATTGCCTTTTAAGTACTATTTAGCATCAAGCTGATGTTTCCATGAAAGTATCTAATTCAGCCTTAATATCTTAAGACTGAATGGTAAATATCTGCTCAGAGACTATCATTGGTACCCATTCAGTACCTACCAAGACAGTTTTCAGCCATAGGTTTCTTGTACTTGACTTCTGTGCAATGTATAACATAAAAAGACACGTTTTCACTTGTGCGCTGAAATTGTAAGATTGTAGGAATTGTGTTTGTCTGTTCTCCTTGTTGTGCTCTGGGCAGTATGCCTTCAGGACATGGATGGATGATTGGCTCCAAAATGCTACAACTTCATTGCACAATCTAAAGTAGGATTCATCTAACCTTGAGGCTTGTATCTATTACACCATTTCACAAAGCCACTGCAGTGAGAGTATTTCTCTGTTTAAGAAGCAAAGGAATTAAAATCTGCTTGAAAAATACTATAATACAGCGAAGTATTCTTGTAATAGTTACTTCTATTGTAAGTAAAGTGCAGATTTGCAGATAAAAATACAAGTTTCAAGTCCTTGAGTTCAATTCCCTGGGGAGTCACAAAATAACATTTCCTTTGTTGAATTGTAGTAGAAATACACTTCTGATTGTAAATATTTCTACCCTAAAATAGTGATTTCTTGATAGAGCTCACACACCTATTGCAATTTGTCTGGAGGGGGCATTTTTTTAATGCACAAATAAAGCTAAGTTTGATGGCATATCAGTAAGCTTTGTCCAAAATGATGTGATGATTTGTGGTGTTTGCTCATCAGAGGTCTTGTTGAGGACTAATTGTGATGAGAGAAGAGACACATTATATGCTTACATGCAGAATCTATATGTTAAATCAGTTCAACAGGAAGCGGTGATTTACCCACAAGATGTAAAGGAAGAAAGTGAGTTGTTAGCATCTTCTTTTTCTGTATGTGTGCTCTGAGTATGTTAAATGGCTTTGGTGTCAGATAACTCTTTCCTAATGAAATCTACCTAAAATATTTTCCTGAGTCTATCAAATATTTTTATAAATCTTACTTTGCCACAGAATGAAGTAACAACTAATACAAAGAGTAGCATGTGAAATGAATCATCCATTTGATATTCATTTGATTCCGTAGGGTACCTTTAACAAAAGGCTTAGATTTGTAAGGCTGAAGAGGAAAGGGAAAAGACATATCAGAAAGAAAGATAAATCTCTATTTCTGAGTGTTTACTCCTCTCAGCTTGTTTAATATGAAAAGCTTCCTTATAATTCTGGTTTTTATCTCAGCTTTTCTCTGATACTTTATAGTCCAAGTTTAAGCATGATAGTGCAGAGAGCGATGTTATACTTGTCTGTGTGATTGAATAAAAGGTGTTAAAACTTATAAGAATGTGCAGAGCTTCATTTTAATACAAGAGAAAATGTGAAGTATTACTGAGAAAGGTTTAAGATGAGACAATATTTTAATAGGAGATTGCGCAAGAAGGAGAAGCCAGGGACGGACAGTCCTCTGGTCAGTCTGACCTCAGTCCCAGGAAGGTGATGGAATAGCTCATCCTTGAAACCATTTCCAGATTTCGATGAAGGACAGCAGCAAATATCACCTGCCTAGACATCAGTAAGGCTTTCAACACTGTCTCCCATGCAGGGAGGGTCCCTCTGAACATCAGGAAACACCTTTTTTTTTTACTGTGCAGGTGACCAAGCACTGGCACAGGTTGCCCAGGGAGGTTGTGGCATCTCCATCGTTGGAGATATTAAAAAACTGTCCAGACATGGTCCTGGGTCACAGTCTGTAGGTTGCTCTGCTTCAGCAGGGGGGTTGGACTGGATGACCTCCAGACGTCCCTTTCAAACAAAACTCATTCTGTAGGTTGTGGACCAGTACATATGAAATCTGTCATTTGTTGGTCTGTATCTCAGCAGGTCTTTCTGTAAATTGCGGAGCTTGGCTGTTTCCTATGGGTATAGAAACCTGTACTGTGTTTCCAAAATACATTGTTCTTCTTTCTAGTCATCCTTTCATGAGAATATTACTGGATTGCATGAAAAAATACGCTGGATATGAAAATGCTTATGACTATTTTCTTACTAAAAAATGGGAAACTAGGGCAGTAACTGCACTTCTTATACAAAAGGATTTGGCTTTTAGTTTAGTAGTGCCTGTGTGTGTCCAGATAGATTTTTGATCTCAATATTGCATGTTACCTCTCTCATTCATGTGCCTGAGTTCTGTGATTCACTGCTAGCTTAATTCTTGATGTACCTTGATGTCGTTTCTTGAAAGATCTCTTCTGAGAGGTTCTTGTCATCCTCCTGTGACTCTGGATTTATACCACGACCGAACTCTTCAATCATCTCTCCACCTTCTTGGACTTAGTCCTTTTGTGGCTTCAGAAATGATCTTTTGTAACAGCTTCTGTCATTTTTTATGTCAGAATTTTTTCCATTTCCTTGCATTTAATTTGATCTTCCTTTTTGCATGACCACTTAAAGTTTTATGCTCAGCTCCCCCTAGGAAGCCCTCAGCTTTCATCTTGGCCATATTCCTTTTGAGCACTTCACCTCCCTGTTCCTTGAGCTCCTTTTATAGTTTAATCTATATAACTTACGCACTCTTCCCTCATTTCCTCATTTGTTTGTCTGGCTTCTGCAGTGATGCTGTGGTAACTTGCGATCATTTGTTGTCTTCAAATGAGACTCCTTTTAATTTTTGAATGGTTGCTCCTACTGTCCAGCTGGAAACTCTCACTTTCGTCTCTTGAAAGAAATACTGGCTATCAGAAGAGGTGGGTTTTAGAACAAACTTTAAATAACCTTCCCCCCCCC
>NW_009598714.1:51898-53464 GCF_000690535.1 Cariama cristata
CCCGTGTTTTGTGGTTAAACTGTCAAAGTTGTAATAGGGTGGCAAGTGTAGTTATTAGGCCTGCTTTTGTAGTTGAATTACTGATGTGATTAGTAGAGATAAAAGTTTAGCTATAAACTTTTTTCTTCCAAGTCCTTGTTTCAGCTCTTTTTTTTTTTTTTTTTTTTTTTTTTTTTGGGGGTAGGTTACAAAATAACCTAGCATTCTGAATCTGTAGAAAATCTTGTGATTTAATGTAATGGTTGTAGGGCTGTCTTCATTCAGCACTCCTACTGAGTTTAATCACATTCTTATCCATTAACTTTTAACAGCATATTGTGAGAACATTTAGGAGAAATGCCAGAGACTGTGATATCTACATAAGATCTTCTATAAATAAGCACTAACAGTGTCTTGGAAAAAGGTGTTATTTTCAGAAACAGCATTGTAAGACCACATCTCCATAAATAATTAAAGTGATCAATTTAATTTTGGAGCTCTCAATTGTGCCTTTGAAGTGATAGAATTTGTTCGCTGGTGTTTTACTTAGTATTCGTATAGACATGAAAATATTTATTAATCTCAAGTACGTGATTCCACCACTCACCTCCGCAGTTATTTGTATTCAGATGGTATAACTCCTTGTCACCAGTGCAATTGGTCAGAAGTCTGCTCAGTGCACCGGAGGAATACTAAAGCTTGCAGCCTACGAGCTGAAATATGAAATAGCTTTGGTGTTTTGTGGATGTTGACACTTGTGTATTAATGAAGATCTGTTCATAATTTCATGAAACTGTTGAATCTCTTCAATGTTTCAGAAATATCCTGTGAACTGAAATGGAAATTATCTTGGTAGCTTCAGTTATATAAAGTGATCTGCATATGCAGGGCTATTTGCTCTCTGTTGCCTTGCCCATGCTAAGGAAGGATGAGGAAAACGTGAAAAGGACATTAAACAACTGTGACTCTTCGCAGCTACCTGTTGTGACCCCTCCAGTAAAGAACAGAAAACCTCCCTTTCCCTGGAGAACAGGAGGAAACTTGAAAACACTTTTGTTTAGATTAGATTTTTGCTTAGTTTGGAAACTAAAGGACAGGTAGTGTAATAGAGACTGATCTTCTTACCCCCTCATCTCTTCCCTTTTTCCATCCTATTCACTGCTGGTAAAGCATGGAAAGGTTTCCTGTTGCCTGTCAATATGAAGCGTTTTCAAATTAGAGATGGAGAGGCCTTTTCCAGGCCTGATATAGAGGGAAGGAACTTAATTTAATAGAAGAAATTTAATAAATGGCATGGCCAGGTAGACATCATCTAACTGTGAATCTTCATGCTCTCTCAAAATTTGAGGGCAGGATAAACGCTGGGATTAATTGCAAGATCTTGCCCTGGAGATTACAGGAAAGGATGTCCACATGAGGCTTCCTGCATTCTTGGTAACTTGCACCTAATATTTTCCAAGTTCCCATCTTTCCTTTCTAAAATAAGCTACTATATTTTATTCATAAGAAATATGGAAGACATACAAAATGAAAAAAAATTATGCATAGGTCGGACTTGATTATGACATGTTTAACCTTTTTACCTTC
>NW_009598715.1:0-493 GCF_000690535.1 Cariama cristata
AACTCTCAGGCTGTAACACATTTGAGGAAGGAGGGGAAAAAATCTGCATTACAATAGATCATTTCTGGTACTAAAATGGACCTCTGAAAGTGACCCTCTCTAGTGGGGGGGGGGTCTCTGCTGACCCCTGCAGACACAGGTGCACAGGGGTGTTGTGTGCACATGCACCAAATTCAACAGTTTCACCAGTAGCTGCGTGTGGAGCAGTTCCTCCATTAGCTGCATGTAAAAGGAAGAAAAGATGAAGACAACTCTTTTGTTCGGGATTTCCACTTCCAGCAAATGCCGTCGTGTCAAGCACAGATCCTGCCAGAGCATCTGAGAATGAGATGAGTCCCAGCTGCCCGTGGCGCGAGTCACCGATGCCTGAGCTTACTGCGGATGGACCAACTCGACTCGGGCATCCCCAGCCTGGGGGCAGGCGCTGGCAGCTCCAAGCCCAAGAGGCTTTCGGGGGTGCCCAATGCCCAGGAGGAGAGGAAAAGGCAAAGGC
>NW_009598716.1:0-1012 GCF_000690535.1 Cariama cristata
AATTATACCTCGGTTTGGGGTACCGGCTGTGATCTCCTAGGATTGAGGTACTCACTTTTGTGCACAAATAGTACAACAAGTTAGTAAAATTTTGGGAATTATTTTGCAATAACACACATCATATAGGCCACAAGCAAGTTGACAAGTTGAAAAAATTAATCACCTCCTAAAACAACAATTGGCTAAAATTAGTCAAGAAGCAAATTTACAATGGAATCAAGCACTTCCACTGGCCCTACTTAGAATCAGAGTAAAACCTAGATCAAAAGAAAGCTTGAGCCCATTTGAAATTCTGTTTGGTAGACCTTATCAATCTCAATATCGAGGAGAGGATCTTAACCAAGTAGGTGAAATGAGCTGACAAAAATATTTAATAGTATTAGGAGAACAACTAAACAAAATTAATAAAATAGCATTAGGAACAAGAGTTAGAGGTCTAGATCAGCCAATTCACCCTTTTAAGCCAGGTGATTGGATTTATATTAAAGTCATTATAGGTGATCCTTTGGAAGAGAAGTGGAATGGACCATGCCAGGTGTTACTGACAACCTTTACTGCAATCAAGATCAAGGAACAACCCGCCTGGATTCACTACTCATGAGTGAAGAAAGCTCCAGGAAAAGGATGGAGCTCAAATTTGACAGGACCTACCACTTTAAGACTTTCTCGATACTAATGTGGGGAATAATGGTAAAAATAACAAGAATTGGTGGTTGGGAATGGCTCTGGTCAAATGCTTATTTTAGGCATACAGGAATTATGGGAAAGTAATCTGGAATAATGCAACTGAATTTGAGAGGGAATTTCAATCCTGGTGTCATTTAGTTAGTTTTACTTTTGATCCTACTACCTATACAGCCACAGCTTTCCTGTTCACAATTTGAATATTCTAATTCATCCAATATTAGTACTGCTAGTAGTCACTGCAATATTGACTGTGGTAAATTTTATATTCTGGTACAAATTAAAAAGGCTAACTGAAAAAATTTGGGCACTACCCACAATAATGAAA
>NW_009598716.1:1174-4702 GCF_000690535.1 Cariama cristata
GCTAAAGCAAGTTGTGAAGGACAAAACGTAGATCTAAGAACTAATAGATGTCATGAGAAGGACAAAACAGAATGAATCACTGTGAGGTTCTGATAACAAAGTATCTATGTAAACCTCTATTTTCTACACATGCCCAAGAAACTGCCAACGTGAAGAGTTCAGCAAAAGGACAAGTGATGAAAAGACCACGGGAGGAAGTAAACGACCACCAGAGATACTGTAATACCCACAAAAGGACATTGGATGGCAGTACAACCGCCGGATAATTAGCTCGTGTATATTTAATTAGTTCTAAGAAAAGGTGTGCCTTATGTTAATGATTTCTTTGTCTATGAAATTAATATGCAACACTCTTGTAAATATAAACGACACCAGAACTACCAGTCCTTGGGAGCACTTATGGTGGAGAATCCCCAGTGCGACTCCAGCGCTGCTAATAAAGAATACCTGCTTAACAGTAATTAATTTGCTGTTGAGTGAACTTTCTTCGTTTCAGGGTCAACAGGCAGGAACATGAAACAAGAGGAATAGGAGGAGGATTCAACAGGAGGCAGACAAGAAGCAACAGGAGGAAACATGGGGAGGAGGAAGGCAGAAAACACAAGGCCACAGGAGGCATCAAGAGGAGGAGAACGCAACTGCAGGCACCAGGTAGAAGAATAAGAAGAGGCAACAGGAGGCAAAAGGAGGAAACAGATGGAGGAGGCAACAGGATGAAAAAGGAGGCAACAAGAGCAGGAGAAAGTTGAGGTAATAGGAGGCCACAGGAGGCAAGAGTAAGAGGACGAAGAGGCAGAGGAGAAGGAGGAGGAGAATAAGGAGGATGAGGAAAGAATGGGAAGTAACAGAAGGCAATAGGAGACAACAGGATGCAATAGAAGGAAGAGGAGGATGAAACAATAGGGAGCAACTGGAGTAAGAGGAGGAGGCAACAGGATGAAACAGGAGGCAACAGGAGAAGGAGGCAACAAAAGACAATAACAGGAGAAGGAAGAAGCAGAGGAGGAAGAAGCAGAAAAGGAAGGCAAGGAGGATGAGGCAACAGTGGGCAACAAGAAGAAACAGGTTTGTGAGGAGGGGGAGGAGACAACAGGAGGCAACTGGAGGCAACAGGAGTATGGGGAGGAGGCAAAAATAGGCAACAGGAGGAGGAGGCAACAGCAGGCAAGAGGAAGAGAAAAAGGAGGCATAGAGAGAGGAGGCAAAGGAGGGGGAATTGGAATAGGAGGAGGAACAAGAGGAAGAGAAGGCGGCAACTGGAAGAAACAGGAGGCAACTGGAGGAGGAGGCAAAGGAAGGCAACAGGAGGAGGAGGAAATATGAGGAGGAAGAAAGAGGAGGAGGAAGTAAGAGAATGGAGCAGGAAGGAACAGGAAGAAGAGGAACAGGATGAGGAGGGGGGTAAGAGTAATAGAAGGAGGAAGAAGAGGAAAAGAAGGAGGCAACTGGAAGAAACACGAGGCAATAGGAAGAAGAGGCAAAGGAGACAACAGGAGATAAAAAGAAAAGAAGAAGGAGCAGGAAGAGGCAACTGGGGCAACAGGAGGCAACAGGAGGAGGAATAGGTAAAAGAAGGAAGTGGCAACAGAAGGCAAGAGGCAGCAACAGGAAGAGGAGGCAACAGGAGACAAGGAGAGGAGGAGTAGGCAAAGGAGGAAGCAAAAAAAGGGCAACAGGCAGGAACATGAGGCAAGAGGAATAGAAGGAGGAGGAGGCAACAGGAAGCTGAGGAGGAGGCAAGAGGAGGACACAGGAGGAGGAGAAGGCAACAGGATGCAATAGGAGGAAACATGAGGAAGAAGAAGAGCACAGAACATGAGGCAATAGGTAGTAACAGGAGGATGAAGCAAAAGGTATGAATAGGAGGAGGAGGCACCAGGCAAAGGAGCAATAAGAAGAAGAGGCAACAGGAGGAGGAGGCAAGAAGCGGCAACAGGAGGAGGAGGCAAGAGGACGCAACAGGAGGAGGAGGAGACAACCAGAAGAGGAAAAACAGGAAGAAGAGGCAAAAGCAGAAGGAAGTAACAGCAGGATGAGGAGGAGGAGGAAGAGGAGGAAGAGGAAGAAGAGGAACAGAAGAAGGCAACAGAAGATGGAGGCAACAGGAAGCAAGAGGAAGCAACAGGAGAAGGAGGAAACAAGAGGAAGCAAAATAGAACACGAGGAGGTGGAAACAGAGGAGAAAGAGGCAGATGAGATAACAGGAGGCAACCAGAGGAAGACAAACAAGAGGCAGCAGAGGAGGTATAGAGGGAGGAGACAGAGGAGGGGGAAGAGGAGGAAGAGAAGAAGGCAACTGAAGAAACAAGAGGCAACAGGAAGAGGCGGCAACTGGGGCAGCAGGAGGCAACAGAAGGAGGATAAGAAGGAGGCAAGAGGATTAAATAGGGGGAAAAAGAGGAAGAAGAGCAGACCACACGAGGCAACAGGAGGCCACAAGATGAGCAGGAGGAGGCAACAGGAAGAGGAGCAGAAGCAGGAGGAGGAGGAGGCAACAGGGGCAACAGGAGGCAACAGGAGGTGGAAGAAGAGGCAAAAGGAGGAGGAGGTAACAGGAGGCATAAGGAGAAGGCAACAGGATGCAACAGGAGAAAGACTAGGAAGAGGCAATGGAAGTCAATAGGAAGAGGAGGCAACAGGAGGAGGAAGACAAGGAGGATGAGGAGGCAACAGGAAGCAAGAGTAGGCAACAGGAGGAAGAAGATGCCTGAGGCAAAAGGAAGAAACAGGAGGAGTAGGAGGCAACTAGATGCAAGAAGAGGAAAGAGAAGGCAACAGAAGGACACACCAGGACACTACAGGAGAAGGAGGCACCAGGAAGCAACAGCAGGAGGAGGAGGATGCAACAGGAGGATCAGCATGGCTTACAGACAAAAGTGCACACTTGAAAATGGTGTTTGGTATTTGGGCCCTGCATTGCTGCCATCCCAGTACTTCGGGAACCATCTGATGGAGGAAATTAACAATTGCACTTGTGACTGGTACCCCCTGCTCCTGACCCCTGGTAATATAATTAGCATAAAGAACGCCATTTTATGACGCAATGAGGTGAGTTGACCCTGGCTGGATGCCAGATGCCCACCAAAGCCAGTCGATCATGCCCCTCCTCAGCTGGACAGGAGAGAGAAAATAAAAGAAAAAGCTAGTCTGTTGCAAGGAAAGATCACTGACCAATTAACATTACAGACAAAACAGACTCGACTTGGGGAAAAAAATAATTTATTACCAATCAAATCAGAGTAGAATAATGAGAAACAAAACCAAATCTCAAAACACCTTCCCCCCACCCCTCCCTTCTTCCTCTGGGGCTTAACTTCACTCCCAATTTTTCTCTACCTCCTCCCCCTTAGCAGCGCAGGCGGGTGGGGAATGGGGGTTGGGGTCAGTTCATCACCGGTTGTCTCTTCCGCTCCTTCCTCCTCAGGGGGAGGACTCCTCACGCTCTGCCCCTGCTCCAGCCTGGGGTCCCTCCCACGGCAGACAGCCCTCCATGGACTTCTCCAACGTGGGTCCTTCCCCGGGCTGCAG
>NW_009598716.1:4994-16906 GCF_000690535.1 Cariama cristata
CCGGCCTCACCGTGGGCTGCCCCAGGGGCTGGGGGGAATCTCTGCTCCGGGCCTGCAGCACCTCCTCCTCCTGCTGCACTCACCGGGGGGCTGCAGAGTTCCTTCTCTCACATATTCTCACTCCTCTCTCTGGCTGCAATTGCTGTTGTGCACTAACTTTTTCCCCTTCTTAACTGTTATCCCAGAAGTGCTACCACCATCACTGACTGGCTCAGCCTTGGCCAGCGGCGAGTCCATCTTGGAGCCGTCTGACATTGGCTCTATTGGGCACAGGGGAAGCTTCTAGCAGCTTCTCACAGAAACCACCCTTGTAGTCCCTCCGCTACCAAAACCTTGCCACACAAACCAAATACATGCAAACAGCTATGCTCTGTGACCAAGCTGGTCACGTATCGGTACCCTTTCCTGTTCTCATCAGGCCCTGAAGGTCCTGTGCACCAGGCAGACTTCTTCTACCCCTCCCTATTGGCCTCAACATTCCTGAGCGTCAGGTTGACTTCTTCCCTCCTAAGGGGCCTTGAAGGTCCCAGGCACCCAGCCAACCAGGCTGTGATAACCCCATCACGGAACAGGGAAGCGCAGCAGCAGGCAGAGTACCATCTATAAAAGCAAGCAGCACTTATCCCCTCTTCTTCTCTGAGGGCCAATTTGTGGAGGAAATGACAAATGGCACCTTCCCCACCCATGGGGCAGAGGTTTTCTGTCTTTATACATACTATGACGCTTCAGCATCTTTGACAAATTTGGGTAATCATAGCACTCATAGTCGTGTGTCTCAAGAGTCTGTCTCCAGCTTTTCCGAAGGTTAACCAACTGTTTTGGACCACCACACAGGGATGTGTCCCCAGGCAGTACGGTCATGACTGGAAGAATACAGGCAGGTACCTAGAGCAGTTGTCATCTGCAACGGTCCTGATGAAGTGACAGGACATCTGAAACAAGGATGTCCTGGCTCTGGCTATGCAAAAGAGACACAGCTCCTCATGCTGTGCTGGGGCCTGGCTGGCACTTGCCTGCCACTCTTCAGCATTATTCAGCACCCTCAAGGGGAAGAGAGGGTCTCTGGGGCTGAAGACATGCAAATGGGTGCTATGGTTAAATGAGAGACCCAACCCTGAACTGCATCAGTCCCCCTGCTCGTTGGTTGGGAAGGGGGGAGTGCGGGGGGGACATGTGTCTTGGCGCTGAGTAAGCACTCGTCAGCAGTAGTTGAAACACTTCATCTCAAGGAATTGTCTCTACACGAAGCTAATGCTTCAGCTCATATCTCTCCTGAACTATTTCAAAAGAAAGAAAGAGGAAGAGCAGGAACAGGAGGAAGAAAAGGAGGAGAAGGGGAAGTGTCCTGGTTTGGCTAAAACAGGACTATTTCTCCTTTCAGTAGATTTTCTTTCACTTAAGTTTCCTCTAAGTAACTGCACTTTCTGAAGTTAGCTACCTGTTTTTCAGACAATCTCTGCTTTCAGACTTGATAACGCTTGATGTTTATAGTTGTTATTGAAGTAATGGTGGGATTGGTATGCAGAAAGGCACACATTTTTACTTATTCCTATGGTAACAAAGGTCACTGCTGGCTTTCTTATGTTAGAAAGTCATAAAAGGGTTGCACCTGTGGAAGAATGCGGATGGGAGAGGTGACCAAAAACTGACCAACAAGGCATTCCACCCTATCCATGTCATACTCAGTATAAAGCTAAGGGAACACAGGAGTCAGGCTTTCTTCTTTCATGGCCAGCATCCCTGTGGGACCCTACTCATTCTGCCTCCGATCTTGATCCATGTATTCCTGAATCCAGCTCCTGTTGGCTGTGGAGTCTGGTCCAGGACAGCGGGCTGCCTGCCCTGCCACATCAGCAGTGTGAGCCACCGCAGCCTGCAATTCCCTGATCATCATTGGGAAGTTCAATATTGGTTTTGTATATTTTTCCTTTTATTTCTCTTAGTAGTAGTATTAGTATTGATATTGCTATACTCTTTTTCATTGTTATTGTTTCATTAAAGTAGTTTTAATTTCCAACTCATAAATCTCTCTCCCTTTTCTCCTTTCCTTCTCCGCTGGAGGGAGGAGGGGGTTAATAGAGAGCATCTGCCGTCTGCTTTAAGTGCAGACACAGCCTTAAACAGTGACAGGGAGGATGGCAAACATGATGATAATGAAAAAAAGTAAAAGAAACAGAAGGAGGAGAATGAGGATAAACAGGAAGATGAACAGGAGGAGAACAGCAGGAGGAGGATGACAAACAGGAAGGGGATGACTAGCATTAAGAGGATGAGGAAGAAGAGGAGCAGGAGGATGAATGGGAGGAGGAGAATGATGATGAAAATAAGAGGGGGAGAAGAAACTGGAGAAGGAACAGCAGGAAGAGAATGAGAAAAAAGGAGGAAGAAAGAGGAGGATGAGGAGGAAGAACAGGAAGAGGAAGAAGAGGAGAAGGGTGATCAGGGGCAGAAATAGAAGTAGGAGCAACAGAAGTAAGAACAAGAGAAGGACAAGGAGGAAAGAAGAAAGAGGAACAGGAGGAGGAGGAGGAGGTGCAGGAGGGAATGAGAAGAAGGAGGAAGATGGGCAGGAAGAAGAGAAGGAGAATGAAGAAGAGTAAGAAAAGGAAGTAGATGAAGATGAACAGGAGGATGAGGAGGTCGACAAACAGAGCGAGGAGGAACGGAAGGAAGAGGAGGAGGAGGACAAGGAGGAAGATAAGAAGAAGGAGAAGGAGGAGGACAAGGAGGATGGTGATGAAGAGGAGAAAAAAGAAGGAGAAGAAGCAGGAGCAGTATGAAGAGGAGAAGGAAGCCAACACAGGAGAAAAAGGAGGAGATAGACAGACAGGAGTGGGAGGAACAGGAGGATGGGGACAATGACAATGATAAACAAGAAGATGAAGAGGAAAATGAAGAGTTGGAGAAGGAGGAGGAGGAAGAGGAAGAGGATAACAAACTAAAGGAGGAAGAGGAAGATGAAGAGGAGAATTAACAGGAAAATGAACAGGAGGAGAGGGAGGATAAAGAAAGACCTGGATAATGGCAGGAGGAGGAGGATGATGGGGACGAACAGGATGAGGAACATATGAAGAGAACGAGAACAAGGAGGAAGAAAAAGAAGAGGAGGAAGAGGAGGAGCAAGGGGAAGAGGAAGAATAAGTGGAGGAGGAACATGAGGAACAGATAGAAGAGGAACAAATGGATGAGAAAGAAGAATAGGAAGAGAAGAAGGACAAGCTGGAGGAGGAACAGAAGATGAAAGAACAAGAAACAAAATAGGAGAAGGACAAACAGAAGAAAGAAGAAGAGAAAGAGGAGGAGGAGGAAGATGAGATATAGAATGAAGAGGAACAGAACAAAGAGGAAGCAGTGGAAGAGGAGGGGGAGAAAAAGGAGAAGGAGGAGAAGAAACAGGAAGAGGATGAGTAGGAGGATGAACAGGAGAATGAGGTTGACATCAGGAGAAGGAGGAATAGGATGAAGTTGTGGAGGAGGAGTGGGAGAAAGAGGAGGAGGTTGAGGACAATGACAGCAACAAAGAACAGGAGGACAAACAGAAGGAGAAGAAGGAAGGTAGGAGAAGGAAGAAGCAGAATAAAGACAAGTAAGAACACAAGGAGGAGCAAGACGATCAGGAGGATGATGATGACAACAACAGAAGATGACAAAGAAGTGGCGAAGGAGCAGAAGGTGGAGGAGGAATTATTGCAAGCTAAATGTTCCAAAGCACACATACTGCAAAGCACAAAGAGAAATTACAGATAAACATACTTGGTAAAAAGTCCTTGTGGTCACCTTCTTTTTCCTTTTCCCGTTCCAGGACACTGACCAAGGCACTGGCAGCCATTTGCTGTACACAACACCCCTGATGCTGTGTATCTGATACACATTGAATAAAACAACATACCCCCAGAGATTTTGTCTGTTCACCTTGAACTGGGGGAAAGGTGCATGTGTGGGTGAGGAAGATCTGCTTGCTCCATTTAATTTTTATGCCTCAGCAAAAATACTGCAGGATTCGGACTAGAGGACAGCACTGAAATCAAAAGGGTAAGTGACCAAGAAGTTTCCAACTGCACATTTCCACCTGACTGCCTTAAATAAAAGAGAATTTGGATCCTGATTCCTCACTTCAGCCTGGAATAGTCCCATTCCTTGTCTGAAAGCTCCTGCTTGCCTGCCTGAGGCCAGACACAAGCCACGCAGAGAGCAATCAGAGCTAAACCCTGCACTTTCCTTGGTTAAGTATCCTTGGAAAACTTCTTTGCTGGGTTCATTGAAAACCTGTACCTGCAAGAACCATGAAGAAAACATCCCTGACAGGTTGACTGGAACTTCCCAGCTGTGATGAAACCATCCGCCCTCTGTACCCCCATTTCACAAGGGCCGGCTTGCATGGGGGGGAAGGCACAAATCAGACCTTGGGGCCGAGAGAGGAGCACAAGCATCTGCCGAGGGAGCTGCATCCGACCAGGAGTGCACCCCACTTGCTTCTCTGATAGCAAAGCCCCAGTGCATGCTCCCACCAGGAGTGAGAAACAACTTCCACTTCTCCAAATGCTCATTTATGAAAGACTGTCAACAAAGATAGGGTTGTCCATCTTTTCATTGTCATCAGAGATTGGTGACCTTCCGCTGGCCTGCTGACATGAACCATCAGCCTCAAGCTGTCAAAGCTTTTGCTAGCAGTCCTTGGGGTAGCAGCAAAAACATATGTGCAAAGTGTTCCCAGAGCTTTCTGCTGGCATTCGCACAGCTCACAGCCCAGGACAGCCATGTCTGTGACCACCAGAAGGTTTTTCACCCTGCCTTCTCAGACCAAGGAAAGCTGTGATAGAAGAGCTTTGGTCCTCCCTGTCTCCCAAATCAAGCCAGAAATGGCATTACCACCATTAAGCTCCTGTGGGATATAAAGAAAACTTGTCAGGCAGCAGTTGTGTCCTGCTGCATAGGCTTTGAACTAGCCCTGATAAAAATGCTGACCAGCAGATTGTCACTAGAGGGCACTCAGTCTGCAAGGGTATACATTTCTCAGCATTCACTTACCTGGGGGGAGGTCTGCTTTGACAGCCCCTGCAACCAAATAATGCAAACTCAGCTGATAAAAATGCATTAAGCACACTTGCACAGAGGGTTCACATGTATAAATATTCAAAAGTTAATGGTAACAAGTGATATCATGGCTAAAACCAATAGGTTTTTTAGATTGAAAAAAAAAAAAAAGATTATATGGGTAGCCTTAAGACTGCATATAAGGAATAAAGAACTCACACGAGGTCCTTCTCAGGTTGCCAGACAAGAGGTACCTTTACAGTTGGCAATAAAAAGGGGGTTTAGCTAGTGTGAATGTCTTCTGCCTTCTTTCTAGTACACGAGCATGAACTAGAAGAGAAGAAAAATACAAATAAATCTATTTTGGTAACAACTTGGTGACCCAGAGAGGACTCTGCAGGTTCCCAACCTGGTGAACATGGCTACCGCATACGACACAGATAAGACTGGGTGAGTTCACCCAATTGTGCTTGTGACATCTGCATTCACCAGGAAGGCACTAAAACTGGGGGCAGCAAAATTCATGGGGAGCTCAATAGGTAAGGTAAAACAGGGTTCACTGCTGGCAGAAATTCTGGGAAACTGGAAGAAAATTGATAGTACTTCAGGACTCAGCAAAACTCGAACTATAGTCCTCTGTATGGATGAGTAGCCAGCTGGGACTCAAGAGGGGCTGCGCTCTGGGTGCTGGCCCTTGAAAGGTTCATTTGATATGAGTAAGCTGACCTTCCTGTGTCAAGGTTTGGAGGATTGAAAACGTCAGCAAATGGACTACTGGTTTGTCTGTGATAAATGGTCTTTTAAATGACCAGGGGGATATAGAGATTTGGCTGAGGTAAGAAAGACAGATGCTAGCACAACAAATTCTAGGAGACTCAAGTCTAAATTTGAACCCTGTCCTGCTTCCCCCTGTGCCTGCTACTATTCAGACCCTATGCTGTACCTGCCAGTTCCTCCTGAAAATCACACTCCTGCTTTGCAATCTCCTATGATAGATGACAGTGATAGCTAATCTGGCAGCAAGATAGCAACCACCCTCTCCAATATTACATACCTATATTTCTTGGCCATGGTGTCCCAGAGATTTGACTCAATGGGCACAACATATGCCTCGCGTTTGAGAGCACCTGGAAAAGGCTGCCCAACTATTCTGTACAATATTAGAGGGAAATCCCCCTTGTTGGCGGGATGTTCAAGTGCTGTTGCGCAAATATTTTGGTCAGGAGACAGAGATCAGATATTGGAAAAAGACAGAGAATTAGCAAATTGTGATGGAAATTGACAGCCTTGGCCAGGAGCAGACCCAAACTGGGATTATAATAATGCAAATGATCGAGCTGCTTGTGAAATAGCTTGCCATAATCTGGTCCCGACAATGAAGACTGTAGGAAAAAAATGTGGTAACCAGGAAAGAGTTCAGGAAGTGAGGTAAAGATCAGATGAACACCTAGCCAAATTTTGGAATCACTTGCGGTGAGCCTTATTGTAATATGGAAGACTGACTGAGATGATTTTAATGACAAACTGGCAGTGAGTGCATTCACTCAACAGGCAGCCCCAGACTTTCATAAATAATTTGTAAAGCATGCTCCAGGATGGCAGGGGGCAAATCTGCAAACAATACTGTCTCTGGCAGCATATGTATATGATGGCAGGTTAGAGACAGAAAAGAAAGAAAAGGAAAGAAGAAAGAGAGAGGAAGTGAATATGTTGGCAGTAGTGTTGAGAGGAATCCCGGTAACAAGAGGAAGAGGAATGAATATGATAGGACAGGTATAAGGAGGCAGGGGTGTGGGAACCGCAGGAGAAATGGGAAGAGGACAATTTGACTCAAATTGTTGTCCATACTGTAACAAAGGCAGTCAATGGAAGACAGAATGTCCAGTTTGGCCACAAATGACTACAGGATTTAGGAATCCCTCAGTATGACACTTAACAATGATAGGAGGTGGGAGAGCCTGGAACCCTCACAGCATGCAAACTAGTGGTAGGAGATCATGCCTGAATAATGATAAAAGTCAGTAATCACACTTTAGAATTTCTGACCTACTCTATGATAAATCAATACTCAGGTGAATTAAGTCAAGAGAAAGTTTAGATGCTGGGAATTAAGGGGCAGTCTGTGACAATGGGGATAGTAATCCCTTTATTAGTAGAAGTAGGTCTACATTTATTACACTATCAGTTCGTGATAATGGAAGGATGATCAATTAATTTATTGGAAAGGGATTTACTAGAAAAATTACAGGCAGGAGTTATGTTTAGAAATCAGTTATGTTTACAAATCCAGGAAAATGACAAGGTCATCAGTTCATTCCAGGTAAAATTACACCAGGAGGGTCTCAGTCCTGCAGTCCTCCAGCTCCAAGCAGCATTGGTTAGGAGCTTCAACCACAATGCTCAGGGCTTCATCCAGTGGGGTCTAGAAAGCCCTCAATGATGGAGACCTGAAATAGCATGGATCCATAGCTTAGCAGTAGCAAGGCAACTGTAAAGAAAGTTGCAGTGTGGGAGGAAAAAGAGAGCAACCAAATGATGCAGGTCGTAACTGTCTCCTATGACACAAACAGAAACACTCAGGATGATAAGAAGAAAAATAGCAAAACAATGAAAAGGAAACATATTCTAAATACACTTTAACAGTTGTTATTATTTGACATTAAACAATAGATAAGCTTTCTGCCTGATGTCACAAAGTGTTGTTACTTGCTGTTGATGTCATGAAGAACCACAGATAGATCGTTTGTCTCATACTACAGTCCCTTGATGGTCTGCAAAGAAAGGCATCAATATCTGGAGATGTCCTGCATGGTTTCTCAACAAAAACCCAGGCAGAAAAACTGCAGAACCTAGAGCAGGCCAAAATAAATCCAATACAGCCCATAAGGAGACCTTCTCCTCCAAAACTTTGGCTGCCAGTAATACTGCTGTTAAAGTTTGTCTTTCTCAGCACACATTTTTCCCCATTAGGAAGGAAGTTGCTTTTTGCCTTTGTGTAGCAGAAATAGTTCCCCTCTGTGATAGCTGCGACCACTATGTACCAGGACAACATATAAGGTGTAAAGGAGCAGTTCTCCAGCTGTCTGTGATGTGCACGACCAAAGATCCAAGTACTCAGGATATTCCACAACCTATGGAGAGACTAAAAGGGCTCAGAAACAATCCTGAAGTACTTCATTAAATAGTTTTCAAAGACCAGGGACTAGAGGTGTATAAATACATCTTTGGGGCTCATGAGCATTTAGTTTTTCCTAAAGCAACATGTAATGGTTTGGATGGCAGGAAAGTTCTTGGCCAAAGCAGCTCTGTTGGAGCAGACCATCTTCTCACACCTTGAAACCAAGCACAGAGCCAAGTGTGATGCACCCTTGAAATGCACCCTTTTTCCCCCCAGAAAACCAGACAAGCTTTCATGTCTCACATATCCTTAGACTATTTTAAGGTTACTCAGTTCTGTAAGAATGGAATTTTTAAAAAATTTGTTAAAGCCCGCAACTCAGTCTCGTTATTGTGCATCTAACCTATGAGAAAAGGTGACATGTTCGATGACATGCAACACATTCACACAGCATCTAGTATTACGTTGTTAGTAATCACCTTACTTCCTACATTTAAAGCAGTTTTCACCATCCAGTTGCTCGGGTTTCACAAAGTCCTCCAGAGCTGCGGTGACAGATGATGCTGCCTGGAGGAGTGCGGAAACAGAGCACTGCGCTCAGGGAAACATCCTCTCCCAAACACTTACTAGGAGTTTATACGAAGACCCAGGTAGCTGAGGCTGAAGAGACCCACTGTGAACCCACAAGCAGTGTCCAGGAGAAGGCAGAAAGAGGGTATTATGCTGAACATTTCCCTCATTTCCAAGGGATTCCCGGGGCTATCAAGACCTACCTCTCTGGGGTACTGCACAGTTCAGCTACCGATGGTGTGCAGGGTCATCAATAATGAAAACAAGAGAACCCATCAGCCTAGGAGTCAGACAGGTATGGAGGGAAGCAAAAGGAAGAAGGATGAGAGTACGTCAAGGGTGCAGGCAGGATAATGTCTGCTTGTCCAGCTTAAATCCAGCACCTACAGGGACACCACTGCCATGGCCTCCCCAGAAGAACACATTCCACTTCCCACCCACCACCAAGCTCTCCTGTGTTTGCAGTATACGTTTTTAAGTCAACTACATGATTTTGGAAAGTTACAGGGGCCTTGGGATGTCTTGAAGCACAATTACAAACCCTCTTACTTTTATATCCAAAGAAACATCCAGGAAGGCCTCATAGGAATCAAAACCACCTTTGCAGCTCAAGGACATAATTGGAATGCTGAAAAGCTCAGCAATAATGGAAGTTGACTGACTGTGCTGGTTTCCATCCTTCATACTTACTATGCCAGTGTCGTGGTTTAACCCCAGCCAGCAACTAAGCACCACCAGCCACTTGCTCTCTCCCTGCCTGGCAGGATGGGAGAGAGAATCGGAAGGGTAAAAGTGAGAAAACTTGTGGGTTGAGAGAAAGACAATTTAATAGGTAAAGGAAAAGCTGTGCATGCAAGCAAAGCAAAGCAAAACAAGGAATTCATTCACTACTTCCCATGGGCAGGCAGGTGTTCAGCCATCTCCAGGACAGCAGGGCTCCACCACAAGTAACAGTTACTTTAGAAGAAAAACGCCATCACCCCAAATGTCCTTCCTTCCTTCCCTCTTCTACCCCCAGCTTTATATGTTGAGTATGACATCATATAATATGGAATATTGTATGGAATATCCCTTCAGTCAGTTGGGGTCAGCTATCCCAGCTGTGTCCTCTCCTTCTTGTGCACCTCCAGCCTGCTCGCTGGTGGGGTGATGTGAGAAGCAGAAAAGGACTTTGCGTGAGTACTGCTCAGCAGTAACTAAAACATCCCTGTATTTTCAACAGTTTTCAGCACAAATCGAAAACATAGCCCCATACTAGCTACCATAAAGAAAATTAACTCTATCCTGATAAAACCAGCACAGCCAGTGACACAATCAGCTGTTTATCAAAGAGAGACAGAAGGGCACAGATAATTCCAAGGCGAGCAATAGTTGTGGAAAAGTACCTCTGGATCTCAGAAAGCCCCCAGATATTTGATGCCTGATGGTAGCTTCTTCAGAAGAGATATCCAAACTGGAAATAAATGCTAATCAGAGCTCAGAGGTAGGCCAGGGAGTTACAACCTCCAAGAGTTTTGCTTTTTCTCCTACAAGAAGGGGAAGAAATCGTACCTTCCTAACAGCTCTCCTCCTTAAAGGAGGCCTGCTTGCCTGCTAAGTCCTCAGAGAGGGTTTGGGGGATTTCTTCATAATGGGGGTACCATCTCATCCTGCCCACTAATCCACTGTTGGAGAATAGTTTCATGTTTTTCAAATGAAATACTGCCACTAAAATCGGTCAAAAACATAAAGCAGTTCAAAGACAGGTAGTCTAAATTTATGCTATGTGCTAGCTATTTATTTTTTTTAAGTTGAACTTATTCGCAGGACTTCCTGAAGGAAATCTATAGGTTTGCACTCCTTGCAGCGTGGCAGTGGTAGATCAAAGTCACACAAAAACTGCTTTAACTATGAATTATGAATTTAGAAGAAACTGGTCCCATTCTCCTTGAGTTGCGCTATAACCCTGTTCTGTTGTTTTCTAGGCTTTCTGCAAGTTGTTCGTCTGAACACTGCTCACCTCTGGGGTAACCACTTTTTCATATAAATGCTGTGGTTTGGGACTGAATGTGCTGACCTAGCAAGTATGTGTCTATAAGCACAGTATGGAGTGTGAAAGGCAAGATGCTAACTGCAATACGACTTGCTTACTGTAGAGTCCACAAATGCTGCAATGCAAAGCAAAGGTTTTAATACGTCTGCTTACCAGAAATATCTTTGTAGACAGGTCTGAGCCCTAATGACTGTGCCTAAGACCCAGATAGATCAAATATAGGCCTCTGAACTTTCAAAGGGGCACAGTTTTTCATATATACATCTTGATCAAGAAGGTAGAATAGCCTTCAGGCCATCTCCATTCTAATAGCCTAAGAAGGAAGACAAAGGTAGGAAGAAAAATTATTTCTTAGGTGGGCAAATGTTTAAAAATAGATATGTCTTACTACAATCAGTGGATGGTTTATTAGTAGCCAAGGAATCTTACATAGCTGATACCTGTACCTTACTGTGGGACAGGGATCTGGACAGAGATGGAGAAAGAAGTAGCAGGGACAAAGCAACAAAAACTAGCCTCCTAAAGGACCTCTCAATCCTATGCTGCAATCTTTCTCTGCTCTGTGCAACAGGGGCAGCTAGATTTCACCCAGGATTGTCATGTGTGATATACGAAGTCTTAAGAGAAATATTTCCTGACTTACTGCTGAAATGCGCTGCTCATCAGCAGCACAACTGGGTCAAAAAGGAAGGCTGAAATGCCTGGCATTGCAAAATTAATAATTAGAGTATCATCTACTACATGACGATCTTAAGGAAGCAAAAAGATCAATTATAAAAGATAATGAAAATAGTATTGTAAAATAGCGTAAGTCATGTAACTATATAACTATGATGCGAAACCAGTACTTAAGAACTGTGACCCCTCTTAACTTTTGCGCATTTCCTGATTGTCCTGGTTTGGCTAAAACAGGACTATTTCTCCTTTCAGGAGTTTTTTCTTTCAGTTAAATCCCTTCTAAGTAACTGCACTTTCTGAAAGTGCAGCTACATGTTTTTCAGACACTGTCTGCGCTTCAGGCCTGATAACGCTCGATGTTTATAGTTGCTACTGAAGTATCAGTAGGATTGGTATGCAGAATGGCCCATGTTTATACTTATCCCCATGAGAACCAAGGCCACTGCTGGCCCCCCTTTGCTAAGCGAGTAAAAAGTCGTA
>NW_009598716.1:17139-29341 GCF_000690535.1 Cariama cristata
CCCTGCCGGGGGCGCCGGCCGAGACTCTGGGGGCTGCGGGCTGCGGCCTGCAATCCCCCACCATCATCGGGACACTCAGTATCAGTTTTGCATACTTTTCCTTTTTTTCCCCATTATTAGTAGTACTAGCATTAATATACTATTTTCCATTATTATTGTATTATTAAAGTAGTTTTAATTTCCAATCCACAGGTCTCTCTCCCTTTTCTCCGTCCTTTCCCCTCCTGGGAAAGGGCGTCTGCCGCCCATTTTAAGAGCCGGCCCAGCCTTAAACGGTGACACTGATCTCTTTTGTGCAGTCTAACCTCTACATTTTTTCATTTTCTATGAACTTGTAAAAATGTTGTTATACATGTGTCAGTTCAGCTGTTGTATTCTTGTTGGGCTTTTTGGTATGCCTAGTAGAGTAAACACTACCTGAGACTATGAGCTTTTACCTTGGTGTGGATGTGACCCAAAGACCCAACTTTAAGCCAGCTCTTACCGGTTGAGAACACCCCATACCAACAAGAGAACACCAGATGCACCCTTCAGTGAAACCAGGCATATAATCATGGCCAGAACTGCAACCGACTAGAACCCAGGGTAAACCTCCCACCTGCATGGGATATCAGTTCAGACCACTGAAGATGAACACACCACTGAACATATGCTCACATCCTCTGCATGGGACAAGTACATACTAGCCCTGCATGGGACAAATACATACCAAATACGCAAGCAATAGTGACTGATTAGCCCACTCCTTAACATGGGTGATTTGATTCATCTACACAACCATATTGTAACATATATAAACCCTGCTTTCCTCTGTCTCAGGGTCCCCCATGCATTAGGCTGGGGCACTGCTATGAACATAGCTAAAATAGAGTAATAAATTCCCTTGGTAATTCTATGCTAAGCATCCTTGTCTCTCTCCTTGGCTGGTGAAGAACTGACTTTTACAGGAGAATGTGTTCCTGTCGTGCAAAATCATTAACCATAAAAGGGACTCTGTTAAGTCATCAGTGCGCCTCAGCCAGCCCCCATTTGAAGAACACAGACTAGAAAAAGCAGGCAAAGGGTAATACCACAGAGAATAATGCTGCACTGTAGATACTGAGTTGCACTAGATGCATTGTGAGGCAAAGATCCAAGGGCCTTTCACAAATGTGGCTGGGAGGGAAACCAGATTCCTGCCTCAGACAGTTTTACAGCAGACTAGAGCAGATCTGCATGGTATCATCAAGCTCCTGTTCTGACCAGCTCTCTCCTTTCATCCTGTCATCAGGGCACAGGAACACGTCATGTTCAAGGTGATGCTGAGAGATCTGAGTTTATTTCATCCTCAGAAGAGAGGGCCTTGGGGGAGTATCATACTGCTATCTTCAGCTACCTAATGGGCAGTTTATCTTGTTTCATCCTTTCAGGGAATTCTCTGAAGTCACTCATTGATCTAAGAGATTTCCACTCCCTATGCCAAGTTCACATACAGCCCACCCTCAAGGAAAAAGAAAGTGAGAGGACAAATGGAGCAGAGCTTCCTGCAAAGTGAGATTCTTGGAGAAGTGGCGTAGGGTGGTACCATGTTCTTGTACTTGTGTGAAGGAGATGTTTCCCCTGCACAAAAGGTCCATATGAACCCTGACAGGTCATTATAACCTGTCAAAAGTGGTGAGCACAATGGCATTTTCTTGTTGGGTGGGTGATGTGCCACAGCTTTGTAAGAGACTCACATGTTGAGTTCATTTTTCTGCTGACTGTGCCTCCAGTGCACAGATCTGTTCGCTGACCAACTGCAAACAACCATTCTGGGGGCTTGGGATCATTCTTTTTCTCATTCCTTTTACATTTACTGTTCCTATTCTGATTTCTTAAGGAGAGGGTCCTGATCTGAGTGTATTGGGTTTGGCTGGGATGGAGTTAACTTTCCCCATATTAACCCTCATAGTCCTGTGCTTTGTATTTGTAGCTAGAAAGGTGTTGATAACACACTGATGTTTTGGCTACTGCTGAGCAGCATTTGCACAGCGTGAAGGCTGCCTCTCTAAAACTCACCCTCCAAAGGCCACTAGGCTGGAGGGTGGGCAATAGGTTGGGAGGTTGTCAGGGTCACCCTATGGAGTCAGTCCCCTCCTGCCCTAGTCAGAAGGAAAGGGAGCCCCAGGCATGTGCCACATGGTGCACTCTGGTTCTTCCTTCATGATCAGGGGGAGGACATGAGGAAGTGAGATGGTGAACCCACCTTGAAGCTGGAAGACCATGTACGTGAACTGAGAGGGAATACCGTGCACTCTGGTTCTTCCTTCATGATCAGGGGGAGGACATGAGGAAGTGAGATGGTGAACCCACCTTGAAGCTGTAAGACCATGTACGTGAACTGAGAGGGAATACAGCTCTTAAGAAGGGATCATCCAAGAAGGCTGTTAGCTTAGTTGCTGTAGAAGACATCAGAAGGCAATTGGTGACCCCTAGACACAGAAGGACTGAGACCACCTCCTTTGATCCTGAAGAGGGGACTTCTGGTTTGGCACTGAAAGGGTCAGACAGTGAATATTCTGACCAGGAACAGGAATAGAGGATCCCTGCCTTCGGCCAGGAGGAGGAAAGGAATGACCAGGTATACTGGACTGCATGGATTTGATGGCCTGACACATCAGACCTAGAGAAGTATAAGGCTTTGGTAGACACTGGTGCACAGTGTATGCTGGTGACACCAGGGTATAGGGGCACAGAACCCATCTAGATCTCTGGAGTGACAATTTTCTGTACTGAAGGCTGAGGTGAGCTTAACAAGAGACAAGTGACAAAAGAACCCCATTGTGGCCAGCCCAGAGGCCCCTTGTATCTTTGGCATAGACAATCTCAGGAGAGGGTACTTTGAGGACCTAAAGGGGTACCGATGGGCTTTTGGTGTAGCCACTGTGAACACAGAAAAGATCAAAGCTATCTACCTACAGCTATCTACCCTGCCTGGCCTCTTGGAAGATCCCTTTGTTGTGGGATTGCTGTGAGCTGAAGAACAGCAGGTGCTGACTGCTACCAGGATGGTGCACTGGCGGCAATATCATATGAACCGTGACTCCCTGGCTCCTATCCATGAGGCGATTCAACAACTGGAGAGCCAATGAGTGGTCAGCAAGACTCACTCATCCTTTAACGGTCCCATATAACCAGCGCAAAAGTCTGACGGTGGGTGGAGGTCAACCATAGTCTATCATGGCCTGAACAAAGTCACACCACCACTGAGTGTTGCTGTATCAAACTTGCTAGAGCTCCAATATGAACTGGAGTCACATGCAGCCAAGTGGTGTGCTACAGCTGACATTGCCAATGCATTTCTTTCAATTCCTTTGGCAGTAGAATGCAGGCCACAGTTTGCTTTCGTGTGGAAGGGTGTCCAGTATACCTGGAATCCACTGCTCCAGGGGTGGAAGCACAGTCCTACCATTTGTCATGGACTAATCCAAACTGCACTGGAACCGGGTGATGTCCCTGAACATCTACTATATATTGATGACATCGTTGTGTGGAGCAACAAAGCAAACAAAATGTTTGAGAAGGGAAAAAGGGTAATTCAGATTCTTCTGAAAGCTGGTTTTGCCATAAAAAGAGGCAAGGTCAAGGGACCTGCATAGGAGATTCAGTTCTTGGGAATAAAATGGCAGGATGGATGTCATCATGTCCCTATGGATGTGATCAACAAGACAGCAACTGTGTCTCCACCAGGTAACAAGAAAGAAACACAAGCTTTCCTAGGCCTTGTGGGATTCTGGAGAATGCATATTCCAGGATATAGTCCTGGAATATGGGAATCCTTCCCAAAAGAAGAACTAGTTTGAGTGAGGTCTTGAACAACAACAAGCAGATCAAACAGGAGATAGCTTGTGTGGTAGCTCTTGGGCCTGTCTGGACAGGACCAGCTATGCAAACTGTACTCTGTACACTGCAGCTGGGCAGTATGGTCTGACCTGAAGCCTCTGACAGAAAACATCAGGAGAAATGCGAGGTCAACCATTAGGGTTTTGGAAAGGGGGATATCAAGGACCAGAAGCCCCTTACACCCTGACTGAGAAAGAGATAGTAGTAGCATATGAGGGGGTTTGAGCTGCTTCAGAAGTTGTTGGTACAGAAGCATATCTCCTCTGGGCATTGCTATTGCCCATGCTACACTGGGTGTTCAGAGGAAACATTCCCTCTACACATCACATAACCAGTACCACTTGGAGTAAGTGGGTAGCATTGATCATGCAATGGCCTCAGCTGGGGAAACCCAACCACCCAGGAATCCTGGAAGAGATCATGCACTGGCCAGAAGGCAGAGATTTTGGATCATTGCCTGAGGAGGTGGCTCGTGTCCAAGAGGCACCATCATATAATGAGTTTTCAGAAGATGAAAGGCATTATGCTCTGTTTACTGACGGATCCTGTTGTGTTGTAGGAAACCATCGGAAGTGGAAAGCTGCTGTATGGAGTCCCACACGAAAAGTCATTGAAGCCACTGAAGGAGAAGGTGAGTCAAGTCAGTTTGCAGAAGTGAAAGTCATCCAACTAGCCCTAGAGATTGCTGAATGAGAAAAGTGGCCAGTACCCTCTCTATATACTGACTCATAGATGGTGACTAATGCCTTATACGGGTGGCTATCGGCTGCTGCATTGTGGCAAGACATTGCTGCCTGGGTAGAAAACATCGCTCTAAAGGTACATCATGTAGATACTCACATGCCTAAAAGCCATGCCACTGAAGAACACTGAAACAATGAACAGCTAGACAAGGCTGTCAAAATTGAAGTAGCTCAGGTAGACCTGGACTGGGAGCATAAGGGTGAGCTATTTATAGGTCGATGGGCCCATGAAACATCAGGACATGGATGGACTCATGATTGAGGGGTGAACCTGGAGGCCATCACACAGGTCAGTCATGAATGTGAAGTATGTGCCGCAATCAAGCGAGTCACATGAGTAACGTGTCCCTGGAATAGAGTGGTGGCTGGGGTTTTGATTTGGCGAGGGCTGGCAAATTGACTATATTGGATCACTGCCATGAATACACCAAGGCCAGCACTACATACTCACCATGGTGGAAGCAACTACTGGTTGGCTAGAAACATACCCTGCAAACAATGCCACTACCTGAAACACCATCTTAGACCTTGAAAGGCAAATTTTGTGGCAACATGGTATCCCAGAAAGAATTGAATCAGACAATGGGACTAATTTCTGAAATAACCTCATAAACTTCTGGGCCAAGAAACATGGCATTGACTGCGTGTATCACACCCCCTATCACCCACAAGCCTCTGGGAAGACTGAGAGACATAATGGACTATTAAAGACTATGCTGAGAGTGTTGGGCAATGGGGCATGGAAGCACTGACATACAAATTTAGGAGAAGCCACTTGGCTGGTTAACACCAGAGGATCTGCTAAGCACCCTGGTCATGCCCAGACAAAACCCCTACATGCTGTGGGAGGAGGTAAGGTGCACATAGGAAGTGGCTGGGAAAGGTAGTGTGGATTGCTGCTCCTTTGGGAAAAGGCAAACCCAATCATGGGATTGTCATCGCTCAAGGACCTGGGTGCACTCAGTGGGTAATGTGGAAGGATGGGGAGATCTGGTGTGTGCCTCAAGGAGATTTAACCTTAGGGGGAAAATAATCTGTGATGTGAGTTGTATGTTGTAGGAAGTAATGTAGCAGGAACTACCGGAAATGACAAAAAGTAAGCTTTAACCAATGAAGAGTGAGCTTTGCAAGGAACCGGGTGAGTGCAACAAAGGCCCAAACCAAGCTGGTGTTGGCATTCAACAATCAAACACACTGCTTCTCCTGTCCTGAGCACCCATCTTGACAGATGGTGCCCAAGTCATAGCCTGTACTTATGAATGTTTGGAGGAGTGGAGGAAGTCCATGGAATGGGAGAATAATATCTATCTGTTAAGGGACAGGGGATAGTAGTTAAAGAGAATATATAAATCTGTATGTTTTGTATAAAGATGGTTTAAGTATGTAGTGTAAGTATTGGTAAGAAGGGATTTCAGTAATGAGAATTAGATACAATGGGATGGTTAGAATATAAATGTATTAAATTATGTGGGACCTGAGCATGACGCAAATGGTATGGAATAAGGGGTGGGGATTGTACTGGGTCTGGCTGGGATGGAGTTAACTTTCCCCATAGCAGCCCTCACAGTGCTGTGTTTCGCATTTGTAGCTAGAAAGGTGTTGATAACACACCACCTAATTCTCCCATGGCAGAAACAGGCACACAGCTTGTGAGCACAAAATGGACATTAAACTCATGCCAAATTCATGAGAACTCATCTCTTTCTGTACTTTCAGATCACCATGTCCCAGTAGCTCCCCAGGGCAGGAAAACACCCAAAGACTGACCCCATCTGGCATACTCCATTTGTGAAGAATGTCTGAGAGCTGGACAGGTACACTGTACAGGTACATTCCAAGCCAACAAAGGAAAACTCATGACTGGTGTTTACTCCAGGCCACCCCATCAAGGGGAGCCTGCTGACAAAGGGTTCTTACTTCAACTACAGGAAGCATCATGCTCGCAGGCTGTGATCCTGCTGGGGGACTTCAATCATCCTGACATCTGATGGAAAAGCAGCACAGCAACTGTAAGCAGTCCAGAGACTCCTGAATTGTATTGAGGATACTTTAATCCAGGTGATAGACAGCCTGACCAGAGGAGAAGCATTATTAGACCTGTTGCTTACCAACAAGGATGAACTAATTAGAGATGTCAAGACTGGTGTCAGCCTGGGCTGCAGTGATCATGCCCTAGTGGAATTCACAATCTTGAGGGATATGGGCCAGGTGAAGAATAGAGTTGGGACCCTGAATTTTAGGAGAGCAAACTTTCAGTTGTTTAAGTAGGGATGGGACTGCTGGGAAACTTCCCTCAGGGATAAAGGAGCTGAACAAAGCTGGAAGCTCTTTAAGGACATTTTTCTTAGAGCACAAGAGCTCTCGATTCCCAGGTGTAAGAAATCAGGAAAGGAAGGCAGGAGATCAGCACGGCTGAGTAAGGACCTCCTGGTCAAATGAAAGCATAAGAAGGAAATGCACAGGCAGTGGAACCTGGGACATGTATCCTGACAAGAACATAGGAACGCTGCCCAGATGTGTCAGGAGGGGATCAGGAAAGCTAAGGCACAGTTGGAGCTGTATTTCGCAAGGGATATGAAGAATAATAAGAAGGGCTTCTACAGCTACATTGGTCAGAAAAGGAAGATTAAAGATAATTTAACACCCTCCCCACCCTCCCCCCCCCAATAAATAAGACAGGAGAACCAGTGATAATTGACATGGAGAAGGCGGAGGTACTCAACAATGTTCTGGCCTCAGTTTTCAATGGTAATCTCTTTTCCCACATCTCTTAAGCCCCTGAACCTCAAGGTAGGGACTCAGGGAACAACACTGTAAGTGAAGATCAGGTTCAAGACCACCTGAGGAATCTGAATATACATAAGTCCATGGGACCTGACGAGATGCATCCCAGAGTCCTGAGGGAATTGGCTGATGTAGTTGCTAGGCCACTCTCCATCATATTTGAAAAGCTGTGGCAGTGAGGTAAAGTCCCCAGTGACTGGAAGAAGGGAACCATCACATCCATTTTTTAAAAGGGTAGAAAGGAGGACCCTGGGAACTATGAACCAGGCAGCATCACCTCCACGTCTGCTAAGGCCATGGAACAGATCCTACTGGAAGGCATGTCGAAACATATGGAAGACAGGGAGGTGACTGGAGACAGCCAGTACGGCTTCACCAAGGGCAAATTGTGCCAGACTAATCTAGTGGCCTTCTATGATGGAGTGACTGCATCAGTGGACAAGGGAAGAGCTATGGATGTCATCTATCTGGACTTCTGTAAGGCCTTTGATATGGTCCTACACAAAATTCTTGCCACTAATTGAAGGGATACGGGCTCGATGGATGAACTGTTAGATGGATAAGGAACTGGCTGAATGGTCGCATCCAAAGAGTTACTGTCAATGGTTCGATGTTCAAGTAGTAACGAGTGGTGTCCCTCAACGATCTGTACTGAGACCAATCTTATTTAATACCTTTATCAGTGACATAGATAGTAGGATTGAGTGCACCTTCATCATGTTCTGAGATGACACCAAGCTCAGTGGTGCAGTTGATATGCAAAAGCGAAGGGATACATCCAGGGTTACCTCAATGCAGTTGAGGAGTGGGCCCATGCAAACTTCATGGAGTTCAAGAAGGCCAAGTGCAAGGCCCTGCACCTGGATCAGGGCAATCCCCAGTGTCAGTAGGGTCTTGGGGATGAATGGATTGAGAGCAGCCCTGCAGAGAAGGACTTGAGGACACTGGTTGATGAAAAACTGGATACGAGCTGGCAATATGCGCTTGCAGCCCAAAAAGCCAACCTGTACTGCATCAAAAGAAGCGTGGCCAGCAGGTGGAGGGAGGTGATTCTCCCCCTCTAATCTGCTCTCTTGAGACCCCAACTGGACTACTGCATTGAGTTCTGGGGTCCACAGTACATGAAAGACATAGACCTCTTAGAGTGGGTACAGAGGAGGGCCACGCCTATGGTCTCATGAAACACATTAGAATGCTTTCTTTGGGCATTGTTTATACTAGAAATGTTATTTGTAGGCTTTTATGGGGTAGAAAAAGTAAAATTTCTTTTAAATCACTGATCGTTCAGCTCATTGATCAAAGTAGAAGGACCTTTCAGTTGTGCCTTGAGGGCAAAACATTACCGACAGAAAGATTCAAAGAGAAAGGCAAAGAGAGAATGAGAACTAGTCACCACTTAGGAAAAACAAAAAAAAAAAGAGCTGACACTCATACATATTTTTCATCTATCCATATATATGTATGCATTTAAACATGTATAATTAACATATACATATGAAGATGTACAAACACATATAAAATGCATTTCTCTGTTACTTATACGGGTATACATATAAACACTCCACTGTCACTCTCCCCCGCCCTCTGTGCAATGTCTGCTATTCACCTCAGGGTGTACTCAGATCCCCACTTCTTCCCTCTGCGTGTCTTCAGGGCTTCATCCTGCTGCTGGAGGATGAAACGCAGAGGCTTCCCTCTGCCCTAGCCTCATTTCAACAGGACAGCAGATTCAAGACCTGGGGAGAGGAGAAAAGGTTAAAAATACCAGAGAGGAGGCATGGAAAAGAGGCCTTTCTACAGGGATCTGTCCTCCTCCCTCATTTCGTAACAGCTGCGGCGAGGCAGATAAGGCTCAAAGTTGTATGTACTGGCTCTCAGGATGGCTCTTTGCTGCAGCTACTCCATGTAATGGATGTCCTGCAGGATCACACAGCTGGCTGCTCTCCCTCCATGCCCGGCAGTGATGGGCAGGGGAGCTGCCGACATGCAGAAGGCCTGGCAGTGGGCTATGGTGGCCTACAGTTAACAGAGAGAGTCAAATGTGCTAGGTTAAGTGTGCCTGGCAGGCTGTTGTGGTTCTCTCCTGAGCATGGTGTGAGAGAGAAACCAATGACTAACATTCCCTAGGGGCCTTCACAAGCCAGCCAGGTCTACCAACTGATTTGATGATCTGGTCACTTTTTTGTCAACTTTGCAGATCTGCCATGAGGAGTCCATTCTGGCCTCCCCCCACTGCCAGAAGAGGGGTTGGCATTGACAGTGCAGGCCTGGTAGATGTCCCTTGCCCCTTCCAGCTGAGAGGAAGGACAGCAGGACATGAGCAAGCTCAGAGGGGAGGAGGACAACCTCTCTGGCCATGCGCTCACCTTCTTGTGCTCCCGGCCCAGGACTCTGTACCAAACGAAAAAATGTCAGTAGAATGACAGAACAATCCCAGTTGGAAGGGACCCCAGGAGGTTTCTAGTCCAACTTCCTACTCAAACCAGGGTTAGCTATGAGGTCAGGAGAGGCTGCTCAGAGCTCCACCCAGTCTTGTCTTGGACACCTCTAAGAGCAGAGACTGCACAACATTTTTCAGCACCGTACTCCACTGCTTGGCTGTCCTCACAGTTTGAAAGTTTTTCCTTATATCCATGGCCCCATATAATGTCTTGTGCAAAGAGGGGACTTTCCCAGATCTTGGAAAGGGGGAAGGGTCTATCCTGAAGGGGGAACAATAGTGTCCCCCCCCCAACAGCAGATTTCTCATTCTTAAAGACTATTGTTCACCCTACAATGCAATCCAGACTGGTATCTATGAGACAACCTCTCCCAACAGGAAAACTACAGAATCATTTAACCTGTAGGAAAATAATGGGGATGTGCAAAAGCTCATGGGCAGATCTGTGGCCCAGGAGCTCCAGGCTCTTTGTTCTACATCTCTCATGCCCATGACACCTCGTAAGGCCCCCTTTGGCCTTAAATCTGCAGGAGGATAGGTTTGCTATCCCTAACCCATCTCTCAGTTTTCACCCACCTCTCCAAACATTAAGCACTCCACTTGCTTCGTACCACAAAGCTATGAGCTGAAATCATACAACTTGCTTGCAACTAGGGAAAGCTTCCCAAATGGTTCCATGTCAATTCATCCCAGGTCTTCCTGACTTCTCCACTCCTCTCCCTTTCTCACTAGCCTTGCAGAGACTGAGATGGAAAAAAGCAGGTAATTCTTACCAGGTGGCCAGAAACATGTTTCCCTCCCACTTTTCATGCCCAATTAGGCAGAGTATGAGATGGAAAAAAGAGAGATTCCCATCTCACTGGAGGGTAGAAACCCCAACCATATGCTCATAAACAAGCCAGGGGCTTCCCTGACCTAAATTCTCAAATCAAAAAACGAAATAGCACACCTTTGAGCTACCCAGACTAAAACCAAAGGAAAATGTTTTATTTGTTAGTTTTTGGTTTTGCGGGGTTTTTTCCCTGCAGAAAGAGCTAGGACTTCACCTGCCCCCTTTCCTAAGTAAGACAAATGAAGGAAATCAAAATGCCTGTCAGCAGATTTACAGCCTGGGAGCTCCAGGGAACTGTGTGCTATTTCAGCCTCTACTTCTTGGTGGACTTCAGGGATACCCTTTGCAGTCAGATGTGGTAAAAGCAAGCCTTACCGGGAGTGATTGCTTCCTGCCAGGTTTCTAAACCTCTACTGCTGGGCTTGCTTTCCTGTTTTTTCACCATGGCAGGTCAACTTGTCAACCAGAGGGCTCCATACAATGCACTGCAGAGCCTCCTGACCCATGTGTGTACCATCTTATTTCACAGGACATGCTGCAAGTTTTAAGGTAAAAGGTATTTACCATTCTCCCGGTTCCCATGTTTGGCTGGGCATCAGACCTTCCAGATCTTTCCTCAAGTCACAAATGTTCTGCTTTCAACAACATGGTTTTAAACAAGAGATTAAAATAAACACAATCTAAGTTCAAAAGTTAACTCTCCCCCATGTCCATCTTTATCTTTCAGATAATCTAGTTCTGCAGTTACGACACATGGGTACCTATTGGTGCTAGTTATGCAATCAGCTGTTACCGTAAACGTTGGTCAGAAGAACCTTCTAAGAATCAGTTTGGAGTTTTAGAGAGCAGGCATTCCTTTATGGCAGCACTGGAAGGACGGGGGACTGTTCCGCCTAATACACATACTGATATGATTACAATTCGTGTACATATCATAAAGTTACACCCATATGCATAGGAATTCCCAGAATCGATATACACACTCTATTTCCTGGAAGTAATTATTGTATCAGCATACTCATCACGCATGCAGTTTTAGTCTCTAAGGGGCTTCTTTGGGGTCTCTGGCAGTCTCTCAACTCCCTCTAGCGATTGTCCACTCCATGACTCCTTTCTCAAAAGTTCTTGCTATGCACGTTCCGTTCCTTGTTCTTGGCTCTTATCTTTCCTCAGTCCTTGAGTCTGTAATATGTTCTCTTTGTAAGGCCACAATTGACAGGGTTGTCCCTGTTTCTTGTTCCCTTAGTCACGTAGATGATCGTGTTCTCTAAACTATGCGGGCTAAGCAGTACTATCAGCTAAACGTCAGCATGCGAAGTCTTCCTGCACAAGTCTGTGTCACACACCGTTAACTTTATACATGTATCCCAGCAGCGGGCTGAAAACTTCCAGCCCCTCTCGGCGACCTCCTTCCAAAGCGCCGGAGGAACACCGGTGCCAATGTTCCCTGGGGGAGTGTTGCGTTTCCGCGTCGTAGCGAGGGAAGGAGAAGCGCCCAGGGAGACGCCCCGCGAAACCCCGCTCCACAGACCACGCGGAGAG